>NW_020664561.1:49352117-49368586 GCF_002925995.2 Terrapene triunguis
TTTATTCCAGTGTTTAACCACCCTGACAGTTAGGAACTTTTTCCTAATGTCCAACCTAAACCTCCCTTGCTGCAGTTTAAGCCCATTGCTTCTTGTTCTATCCTTCGAGGCTAAGGTGAACAAGTTTTCTCCCTCCTCCTTATGACACCCTTTTAGATACCTGAAAACTGTTATCGTGTCCCCTCTCAGTCTTCTCTTTTCCAAACTAAACAAACCCAATTCTTTCAGCCTTCCTTCATAGGTCATGTTCTCTAGACCTTTAATCATTCTTGTTGCTCTTCTCTGGACCCTCTCCAATTTCTCCATCTTTCTTGAAATGCGGTGCCCAGAACTGGACACAGTACTCCAGTTAAGGCCTAACCAGCACAGAGTAGAGTGGAAGAATGACTTCTCGGGTCTTGCTCACAACACACCTGTTAATGCATCCCAGAATCATGTTTGGGTGTGTGTGTGTTTTTTTGTTTGTTTTTTTTTTTTTTGCGCAACAGCATCACACTGACTCATATTTAGCTTGTGGTCCACAAGCTGTTGCTGTTCAGTCTATACTGAATCCATCACTTCTGCACTCTCTTCAATTGGGGAACTACTTGGGAATCTCCTGTGATGGAACATCCATAGGGACACTACTTGAAGAGCTTACTTACCTTGTACAGTAACTCAAGTTCTCTTAGGTGTGTGTCTCTATGGGTTCTCCACTACCTGCCCTCGTTCTCCTCTGCCTCAGAATCTTTGTGCTGGACCTTGGAAACTGGAGAGGTGGTGGATCCACCTCTCTTCCCTCCTCTCCCCTCCCCCAATATGCCCTCATACCAAAGCACAAGGATATCTAGGGCCCATGCACAGGCCTGCAGATACTGCTGATGGAAAATCTCCAGCCAAGAGTGCATGGGTGTAAATACACTTTGTGGTGGAGCACCCCTAGGGGGAGACACTTACCTTGCACAGTAACTGGAGTTTTGAGATGTAACCGCTCCTGTCATCTCAGTCCTATTTGCTCCAAAAGTTTTGTGCCAGAGGAAGGCAAGAGTACTCCCGTCTGACTGTGTTTAAGGCATTATCAAATATTCAGAATTAACTATCAAACATGTAACAAACTTCCATGTCTTATTTTATGGGAGAGTGGTCTGTATGTAGTCTAAAAAAACCTGAGCTGATAGTTTAGTATACTAAACTTGGAGGTCATCGGGACATTCCTTTATTAAGGACCTGGCATCAAACGCTCTGCAACACCCTACATAGGCTTTTGTAGCCTGGTGGGGTTGTTTCACATCGAATACTGGCACAACTGAACTTAAAATCTTGCAGTGGGGGCTTGTCTACATGGGGAAGTTAGTTATTTCACACTAAGGTGGGAATCTAGTGCGATATAGTTGATTGTATTTTAACTCCCCATGTGGACACTTATTCTGCATTTAAGAGTGCCTCTTTGTGTTATAGGTTAATCCTTCCTAAACCACAAAAAGGCACTTGTAGGGCATGTCTGCTGTGTAATCAGCTGTGGTGACTGGATGTGCAGCATGTACAGTATAAACCTACTTGAGCTAGCTGTGGTCACAGTAGATCAAAGCTACCTCAATTAACAATAGCAGTGAAGCCGCAGCTGTATGGGTTAGTCTCACCCCCTTGGGACCTTGGGTACATACTCAAGCGGGTGCTTCACTACTGCAGTTGTTCCTTGAACTAGCTTTGATCTAACCAGATCAAAGCTAGCTCCTATATCTTCATGTGCTGCAATTGCAATGTAGACCTACCTTCTGCAGAGCAAGATTGCTCACATGTGGAGCTAGTGCACAATAGCTATTATGGGCTTTTCCCCCATGTAGACAAGCCCTAACAAAATAAGTAAGTATTTCTGGCAGATAGAAATGTGGCACTAGGTTTTGGGGTAAGGGTTGAATCTGGGTGCTCTGGAGGAGAGAAGATTAGAGTCCCAAAAATATGAATGAACCATTAGGATCAAAAAAGTGGGGGAGGGATATACAGAGTGTCAAACTGGCAATAATAGCTAGCAATTTAAATAAAATAATGGCGATCTCACTAGCAAGAATTCAAGGTTGTAGGTGTTTTTTTTGTTTTGTTTTTAAATGGTCCTGAGAACAGTGCAGCACTGCCCGCTTCAGTCTTCTGGCTTCCTAGAACTAATTGATCTATGATAAATAATACTTGAAACTTAAGTCTTGGTTCTTGAAGTTACATGAAGTACTTAAATTGAAATACCCCTAATCCTAATAAATGATGGCTTGTTTCATGGATATGACTTGAGTGGAAGACCCATGTATCATTAGCTACAGAACTACTTTTAATATTAAAAGTGGAAAAATTGTCTAGGACATTGAGGGTGGGTGGTACCACAGTGTTTAGCTAGGAGTAATGCAATAACAGCAAAGGAAACTTGGCTGAAAACTCAGGAAAACCTTCACAAGGAGAGCTACTAGATTTAGCAAGAAGGAGCACTGTTGCTTGAGAGATCTGTCTAGTTAGGATAAAACAAAGGGTATAGTGCTTCCCTGGAAGGCTGCTGCATAGTCTGGCTAACTCCGTGTAAACTGGAATCTTCTTCTTGCCCAAGGCTTGTGGCTTTTTTGTGAGTAAGGCGTTTTTGCAGTTGCTTGTTGCAGAGGTGGAACAGTCTGACCCCCTAGTTAGTCAGACGACCAGTTTGTCAGCAAATACCTTCCAGACAAACTTGTTACAATATGGATATGAACAAGCTTTAAACAGTGATGTTGTTGTAGCCATGTTGGTCCCAGAATATCAGACACACAAGGTGAGTGAGGTAGTAGCTCTTATTGGACCAAATTCTGTGGGCGAGAGGGACAAGCTTTTGAGCTACACAGAGCTCTTCTTCAGGTCACCTGTAGCTCGAAAGCTTGTCTTTCTTTCATGAACAGAAGTAGGTCTGATTAAAATACAGTATTTTAATACTATATTACCTCCTCCCTTTTGTTTCTTTGAACATAGTGTGAGACATGGCAAATACAGTGTATTCAGGACTTCTTTGAAGAGCAATGAGCTACAACAGACAGGCTACTGAGATGCCTCTTGTGTTCATCTTCTATGCCTGCCCACCTGTGAGTGTTCTCTGGGTATCCTGGACTGTGAGTTAGTTACCTTATTACCTCCTGCCTCTAGTGAGAGGGAGTCATCTTGTGGGTGTCAGCTCCTTCAACCACTGTCTCCACTGGGCTATGCCAGCCCTTCCTTCGCCTTGCAGGCTAACAATAGGTGAAGCCTAATCCCTTTGATTGTTCCCCTGTGATATCCAGCTCCTGATACTAGCTAAGCTCAGAAATCCCAGATCCTTTGCGCCCAAAGATGCAACATACTCCAGTTTACAAGTTTTTCCTGGAAATAACAGTTCTGTAAACCACATGGCACTTCTGAGTAAAACAAAGTAAGTTTATGTAAGAGAGAATAAAGATTTCTCTAGAAACGAGAGAGTGGTGGAAAAGCAAGTGGTTACTATACAATACAAAACAAAACCATAAAACATGCTGAACATATGCTTATCAATAGTTTCCTTTCTTATCTATTAGACTGAGCTGGGGGAGAGGGGGAAAGACAGGATTAAAAAAAACCCTTACTCTATTGCCAAGATGGCTGGCTTCTCAGTAACCAGGATCCAAAATGTTCATGAGAGCACTTGTGCTCCCCAAGCGGTTTCCTCAGTGAATGGAGCCAGAGTGCCCTTCCCTGTACTCTGATACTGGAAAGTCTCTCTCTTTTGTTTCTGTTCACAGCCAGGGTGCAGCTCTGTCTGCAGTAATGGCGGCTCTTCTCCTCTCCCCCCCCCCCCCCAACAGGTTTTGATTGATTTGGTGATCTTTGATGGTTTTTCATTAATAGTTCTGGGAGGGAGCAAGCTTGGTCAGTTGAGCCTTCCTTTACCTCACTGGCTGATTAGGGAGGAGTGACAACTCCCTCCTGCCTGGATGGGCCGTCTGTGAGGCCCATTAATTCTTGGTGATTTAAGCTCTACTCCAGTCCATAAAGCAAACTTCCAATATAAATACATTGTTCCTTTTAAATGTGACCTGTACATACCTCTTGTAATGATTTGAGTCTTGGTAAGTTACAAGCTTTTTGTAGACACCTCATGATATCCCTTTATGGATAAATACCCTGCAGGATGTGTGTTTAATAGTGTAATGAGTCTGTCAGGTCTGAGGTGAAAGCTATTGACAAAGAGCAGGGGGACCCTTTGCTAAGCAGTCTCTGTTACACCATCACAAATGGGGGGAGGAGGGGGAATCTGGATAAACCTTGGTGGTAAGGAGACTTGGAGGTGACCCTTGGTTATGCTTCATGCATGTGTGCATTGCATGCACACTCTCACCTTGGAGAGTCAGCCTCCCTGCCCAAGAAGTGAATGCTATTAGTTGCTGTCTCGACTTGGCTAGAGGAAGGATTTTTTTTTTTTTTTTTTTTATCCAAAAATTCTACTGACACAGTTCAGGTCAACCAGTGTTAGCAACGGTGGGAACTCTAGTGTGGCTGGCTTTCTGGCTCCAGCAGCTGTTTTCAGCACCATGTTGATTAGATGGCTTGGAGCAAGTGTATTCAGCACAATGTCTGCTTACACTTGCAGGTGCCAGATAGTCTTTCCCAGTTGTGCTCCCAATGTGGCTAACTCTGGGGACCACTGCTCTATCACCACCACTAGCTCACCTCCAAACTGTGGGGCCCTGCCCTTTAGGGGGGGTCAAAGTGGTTTTTTTGGGGATGGGCACAGTGGAGCCCAGGTCAGCCCACATGGGGGTTAGGGAGGGAGTGCTGTCCAGCCCTGCTCTGCCTTCAAGCTCCACTCTGGCCCTGGCTGCGGTCCCAGCCACAACTCTGGCCTTGACTGTGGCCCCTGGCGGGAGAGGAGGGTGACCAAAAAAAGTTTGGGGACCCCTGTGTTAGAGGTATTTTCTGTTGAACCTTGCCTATACCAGTGGCTCTCAACCTTTCCAGACTACTGTACCACTTTCAGTAGTGATTTTTGTCTTGTCTACCCCCAAGTTACTCCAAGTTTAAAAACTACTTGCTTACAAAATCAGACATAAAAATACAAAAGTGTCAAAGCACACTATTACTAAGAAATTGCTTGTGGTCTCATTTTTACCATATAACTATAAAATCAATTGAAATATATATATTGTACTTGCATTTCAGTGTATAGTATATAGAGCAGTAAAAACAACTCATTGTGTGAAACTTTAGTTTGTACTGACTTCGCTAGTGGTTTTTATGTAGCCTATTGTAAAGCTAGTCCAGTATCTAGATGAGTTCACGTACCCCCTGGAAGACCTCTGTGTATCCCCAGGGGTATGCAGTACCCCTGGTTGAGAACTACTGGCCTACACTAAAGAATTTCTGAAAATATCCGCATTCTATGACACACTTCCTAATTAGAAGTCCTTGTACTTGGCTACCTCTAGTAAATTATCTAAACAGTAATTACTGCATTTGTTTTTCATTACAACAGCAATTGTAGCACTCAGGCAACAATACCACACTGTATTATGCTCAGAAATGTCATTTTTAATTACCTTTCTACTGAAATATACCAAGGCACACATACAGCTGAACCAAATGCAAGCACGTAAACTGCATGGTTAAAAACCATATGCTTGGCACCAATATTTAACTGAAATCTCTTGATGGTAGAGGAGTTTTGCATAGCACTTTGTAATACTGTTAGTTGACTTGGCTTTCACAAAGCATTTTCTCCACTTGGTTCAACGCTTTCTCCAATTTAATGGGATCTGAGCCAAACAAGTAATGTAAGCCAAGTGGTAATACTTGTTTGGTGTGCAGTTCCTGACAAATATATAGAGATTCTTTTCTTTCTCAAAGCTATAACTTTGGCTGGGGAGATATGAGGTTGCAGGCCAAGTATCTAAAATCATAATCAACCAGCAATGAAAACATATATTTAAAGCCATAATGAGTTGCATCAAAGCAGGAAACATTAAAGTAGAAATCATGATCCCTCTTAATTCAGAAATGCCTGCTTTAAATCAAACACAAAGACCTTACAGTGTGTATAAAAGCTCCAGGAGAGCCTGTCTGAAACATCTGGCTTTTTTCTTTATTAAAAACAAAAAAACTAGAATTCAAACTCTTCATGCAAAGCTGCTGTTTTTTGTTAGTCATCAGTGCTAGATTACTATCTTGTCATGGGGCTAAAGGAAGTTAACACTCTACTGCTAAGGTGTGTGTTTAATGGGGTGGTGGGGGATGGAAAAAACCAAAGACACAAATCTGTTACATAATCATGGACCCAAAGTTGCCTTTTAAAAACCTATTTCTTGGCTTTAACCATAGAATTATCAGGGATTTGTTTTTGCTGGGGCTGTGATCACCTATACTTTGCTTCTCATGGGCCCGTGGAAGTAGGGAATAGATGAAATGCAGTGCAGGGACTATTGGAGGCGGGGGCAGTATATGTCTGAGGAGATTGGCATAAAGGGGCATCCGGGCATGACATAATCAGATCTGTGTGGTTTTTATAGTGGAGGGCAAAGACAACGAAAGGGATCTTTGTAATAAGAAGTTGTGTGATCTGTCTGTAGGCAGCTGCCTTTTATAACCTTCCGTGACCAAACACATATTCAGAGCTGTAACTAGACATTTTAGTGGCCAGTGACAGCAAGCATATTTGTTCCCCCTGCTGCATTTTTCTGCCCCATGACTTTGTGCCCTGGGTGGCTGCCCCGCTTGCCCCACCCTGGTTACAGTCCTGCATGTATTGGCTATGTTGATCTGTTTCTCAGTTCACCCAAGTACCTGCAAATAACATTTTGAAATAAAAAAAATTGTGACAGTAGTAGCCCCCCACCCCAGCAAACTTCCCTTTGAGCTTCAACTGTCCAGCCTGCTCTTGGAATAACACACACTTCTTGCCCTAATGAGCACCTTGGGGCTTCTCTACACTTAAAGCAGTACAGTGTAAGTACTGCCCCCCGTCATCTCTCCAAGAGGCAGTAGCTAGGTTGATGGAAGAATTCTTCTGTTGACCTAGCATTGTCTGCAGGGGGACTTAGGTCGGCTTAACTACCCTGATCAGTGTGGACTTTTCACACCTTTTGAGCGATTTATAGTTGTGGTCTGATTTTTCTAGTGTAGACCAGGCCTTGTTCTTGTCAGTTATAATAACTTTGTTATAAATCTAAACTCTAATTTTACAAATCAGCTCAGTCAAATAGACCAAAGAGGCAGTACTAACTTTTAAAAACTTGTGCAAATAGACCTGTGTGTAAAAATTTATTTTACATATTTTGTGTGTATGTGAGGTCTCTGATTCTTGAGCCATTTTATCGGTGTTTGGGGTTGCTGGCATGTGTGTTCCAGCTAATTACAAAAACCAGACTGACCAGGATTTTGTCCTGTGAATTCCTAAACCTTGCTGTGTAATTGGAACTACTGCAATTTGCATGTGGGTTTTATGTCCTGAGTAAATCAACATATCAAAAAGCATTACCAGCAAGTTCTTTACCAGTTGTTGAGAGCTAATGGTGACTGCATGAAAATAGAATTCTGTAGGAGCTTAGAGTCTGCATTGAGTCTAGCCCCCTTCTTTCATATTTAAAATGACCACACTTACCAAGTCATTTTCTTCCTGTAGAAATTTTGGTGTCTCACTGGCATTCTGCATGCTATTTTTCCCCCTCCCCCGTCTAGGTGATAGAGTGAAAATATGTAAATGGTTGGAGGGTGTTTTGAATCTTACCCTTCCAAGTAATTTTAGATAAGGTTTCCATTTATATTTTCTTATTACCAGGGCACTTGTTGACATCATCAGTAATGATTGAGTAAAGCCAGTCAACTTTTTTTGTGTGTGTGGGTAGGGTGGGGGGGGGTATACAAAAAAGTTAGTTTGGGGAATTAAAAAAAATTGTGGAAAATTTTTCACTTTTCGAAACAATCAAAAGGAACATTTATTTTTCAGAAAATACTTCTCTGACCAGCTCTAGCTCTGAGTTCAGAAAACTGGATAACTGAAATAAATGCAATAGAGTATCTTATATTAATGCTACATCACTCGTAATGCTTCAGAAAGCTGGATATCAGTTGCTAAACTAGCACTGTGGTAGGAATGATCTAGTGGACATTATTGTGAGATCAAACTATAGTGAATTGGTTGCTATGAAGAATCGTGGAGTGTGTTCTGGTTTTGTAGTGACTCTCTTTAGTTTATTTGGTATAATGCACCTCTAGATATAGCCTTATACTGTAAATACTTGTCAAGGTTCCTTCCCCACTCTGAACTTTAGGATACAGATGTGGGAACCTGCATGAAAACTTCTAAGCTTAACTACCAGCTTAGATCTGGTTTTGCTGCCACCACTCCCAAGTGCTAACTCCCTTCCCTGGGTAGCCTTGAGATACTCCTCCACCAATTCCCTGGTGAACACCAATCCAAAACCCCTTGGATCTTAAAACCAGGAGGAATTAATCATTCCCCTCCTTCCCTTTTTCCCCCCTCCCCCCCCACCAATTCCTGGTGAGTCCAGATCCAATCCCCTTGGATCTTAAAACCAGGAAAAATCAATCAGGTTCTTAAAAAGAAGGCTTTTAATTAAAGAAAGAAAGGTAAAAATCATCTCTGTAAAATCAGGATGGAAAATAACTTTACAGGGTATTCGAATTCAAAGAGCCCAGAGGAACCCCCTCTAGCCTTAGGTTCAAAGTTACAGCAAACAGAGGTAAACCCTCTAGCAAAGGTACATTTACAAGTTGAGAAAACAAAGATAAACCTAACATGCCTTGCCTGGCTGTTACTTACAAGTTCAGAAGATTTGGAGAGCATGGAGTGATGTCTGGTCCCTCTTAGTCCCAAGAGCGAACAACACCCAAAACAAAGAGCACAAACCAAAGCCTTCTCCCCCCCCCCCTCCCCCCAAGATTTGAAAATATCTTGTCCTCTTATTGGTCCTTTGGGTCAGGTGTCAGCCAGGTTACCTGAGCTTCTTAACCCTTTACAGGGAAAAGGATTTTGGTGTCTCTGGCCAGGAGGGATTATAGTATTGTACACAAGAGGGCTGTTACCCTTCCCTTTATAGTTATGACAACTTGTCATAATATTTTAGACGTATTATGACTTCCAGCACTTACCAAGTGTAGCGATTATTTGAGAAAATGCCAGAGAGCTCTACTGGATGAACCAGAATGCAAGCTGATGTCACTACCTTTTTTAAATATTGGTTGTGGATGTGTGGTGTGTGGGGTATTTTTTTTTTAATGGGTGGGGTGTGGTGGTGGTGCAGGGGGAAAGGAATATAACATTTAAGGAATGTCTTGATTGCCTCACTCTTCTGAGAGGCTAGTCATTGCAGCTCAGTTGCTAATTGTAATGACCATTAGAAGTGAACTAGTGGGAGACAAGAGAAATACGCACACACTTCTTATTTCTCCTTTATTAAACTGAGATGTTCTGAATCTTGGAACCCATGACCCTAATTTAGGTAATCACTATTTAAGACAGTCCTTACATCCTACTGAAATCAAACGTAAAGTTAAGTGTGTTTTAGATGCTTTCCTGGATTGGGGCCAATGCAAACTTTCCCTTCTGGTCATAATAACCTGATGTACTCTAAACGTCCTGTATCTAGAGACAATGTGACATATAATATAAGATTCTTTTGGGGGGTATTTTTGATTTTGTTTTATACTAATGGCAGTTGGGTGTAAAGAAGAAAAAGATTGTTTTCATTTAACAAAATAATGCAAAATTTTTGTGATGCTACAGTTTCCATAACCAATTGATACCAGAGTCCTGGCTTTTTAGACTTTGGTTTAGGCAGAAGCAGCAAGATTTTTTTTTTTTCTTCATTTAATGTTAGCTGGTCCTCTCTTCTCCTTTTTAAATGCCACAGATGGATCGTTTCCCTGACATGTTTGCTGCTTTGTATGTAGAGAATGTTTGTTTGGTGCTTCTAAAGGCCATCTGGAAGTGATTGCATGCTTCATGAAATGCCCAAATGCTGTGAAAAGCACAAAACTTTTTTCCTGGTTCAGTTTTTCTTCTGCCACTTCCCACTCTGGAAAATAATTCCTACTGTGTATCACACAAGACTGCAGGAATATGAACACCCAGCTAGGAACGGGAGAACTTTGTCATATTTAGAACCCACTCAAAATCATGATTGCTAGATTTAGAATCCAAATGATTCCAGTTCCACTTAGCTCCAGGGTTTGTGAGTTCTCTGATGCTTATGTGTAGCTTTAAAATATTTATTTCCCAGGTGACACTAGAAACATGACAGAACTGCTTTGACACAAGAATTATCGTTGTTTGCATTGCAGTGATGTTAGAAATACAGGTTTTGCTTTAAGAGAAAGTGGTGGTGGGGGGGAGGAAAGCTTTTAAAAATCCCAAACACATCACATCCTTTGATTCCTACATCCAGTACTGAAGGACTTGCTTGCGGTTTCATCTTTTTTATTTATCTTTTAAGACAAAGGGAGTTACTCTTTTCCCCCCTCACACTGATGTAAATCAGGAATGACTCTATTAAAGACAAAAACAACGAGGAGTACTTGTGGCACCTTAGACTAACAAATTTATTTGGGCATAAGATTTCATGGGCTAAAACTACTTCATCAGATGCATGGAGTGGAAAATACAATACACAGTACATGAAAAGATGGGAGTTGTCTTAACAAGTGTGTGTGTGTGTGGGGGGGGGGAGAATCAGCCCACTTCCACTTTAATTGAATTGTCTCGTTAGCACTATTATCAACAGGAGGAAAAAATCACTTTGGTAGTGGTAATGAGGCCAATGTAATCAAGGTGGCCCACTTCAAACAGTTGACATGAAGGTGTGAGTAACAGTAGGGGGAAGTTAGTATGGGGAAACTTCACTACAGAAACTAATTTTTCCCCCTACTGTTTCATGGAAAAACAGTGTAATGTAGACCAGGCGACTGGGTATAAATACAATGGCAATCCAACATAATTGGGTTTCTATATTCTGTCTACACTACAGCCCTCCCTGCCTAATAAGGTTAGGTCCCATCTACACTTGAGCTCTTTATCCAAGTTGTAATTGTGTGTCCTCTGAACTGGGTATAGCTGTGTAGTGTAACCGGTCTGTGTGTCTGTGATTCACTCGCTGACACATAGGGAAATCAGATCAGTTCTGGGGGCTAAGGGGAGGGGGGACGATGAATGCAGCAGCACTGAATTTCAGTGCTAGAAACTATTAAATTCATGGATGTCTTCCAGATGGTACCGTAGCTTGAGACACTCATTGTACTGTCCAACTTGCTGTTTTTTTGTTTTTTTTAAAGTCGTGATCCAGCAGCAAGAGAAATACAGTTTTACCCTAGCAACATGCTTTGATTCAGTTAATCAGAGCAGGTCGTTATCTCATCTGGATAATGAGGTTCATGACCATCTTATTTATCAGTTACTGATATGAGTATGTGCTTTACACAGGGACTTGCTCACTGGGGCATATTGAAAGGGAATGTGGGCAAAGTAAATTGCCACGACCAATAATATTCAGTTCATCTCTGTTGTTGTTGAAGGTACCTGGAGCTGAATCCATTTATTCCCTTTCCACCAGCTAATCTTATTTTGATCCCACTGTGCAGTCACACTCCTATGTCTGTCTGCTTACCTAATAAATTGAACACTTTTTTTTTATAATTTTGCTGTAAGATTAAGCAGAAACTGGGCCATGAAGGATAAATATTTCTTGGAATATAAGCCTCTTGGGTAACTTATTAATATGGTAACTGAACATGGGGACTGTAAATTTTGAGAAACTTCTCCTAATAGTCTTTAAAGAAACAGTATTTTTATTGGCAATATGCTGATCTTCATTTGATAGGGCTGTCTCTCATACCAACTGAACTTGAAGAGGCAATTTCTATGCATTCTTTTCTCCATTCAACTAATCTGCCACCACACCTCTTCACAAAGGTGAGAGGGAGAGGCTATATTCTTCTGACCCCTACGTTCTTGGGCATAAACAAACTAGGGGAAATCCAACCTATATGGAGCTATTACAAGGTGGGTGTATAACTGGTTGGAAAAGCATTCCTAGAGAGTAGTTATCAGTGGCTCACAGTCAAGCGGAAGAGGCATATAGAAGGGTCCCACAGGGATCTGTTCTGGATCCAGTTCTGTTTAATATCTTCATCAATGATTTAGAAATGGTATAGAGAGTACACTTATAATGTTTGCAAATGATACAAAGCTGGGAGGAGTTGCAAGTGCTTTGGAAGATGGGATTAAAATTCAAAATGATCTGAGGTGTAAATAGAATAAAATTCATTAAGGACAAATGCAAAGTACTCCACTTAGGAAAGAACAATCAGTTGCACACCTACAAAATGGGGAAATGACTGCCTAGGAAGGAGTACTGCAGAAAGTGAACTGGGGGTCATAATGGATCACAAACTAAAGATGAGTCAACAGTATAAAACTGTTGTGCGCCCCCCCCCCCCCCAAAAAAGCAAACATCATTCTGGGATGTATTCGCAGGAGTGTTGTAAGCTAAGACATGAGAAGTAATTCTTCTGCTCTAATCCATGCTGAGTAGGCTTCAGCTGGAGTGTGGTGCCCAGAAATGGACACAATATATGTCCGGAAAGATGTGGACAAATTGGAGAAAGTCCAGAGAAAAGCAACAAAAATGATTAAGGGTCTAGAAAACCTCTTAAGCACTGGAATAAATTGCCTAGGGAGGTTGTAGAATCTCCATCATGGAGGTTTTTAAGAGCAGGTTAGACAAACATCTGTCAGAGATGGTCTAGATCAGAGGTGGGCAAACTACAGCCCGTGGGACTGTCCTGCCTGGCCCTTTTTTGCTCCCAGCCGGGGAGGCTAGCCCCTGACCCCTCCTCTGCTGTCCCCCTCCTCCACAGCCTCAGCTTGCTGTGCCGGCAGCGCTCTGGGCAGCGTGGCGGCAAGAGCTGCCGGCCTACCCCGGTGCTCTAGAGTGTGCAGTGGCGTGGCTAGCTCTGGCCAGGCGACACGGCTGCCAGTCCTGGCGCTCTGAGCAGCATGGTAAGGGGGTGGGGAGCGGGGGGAAGGGTTGGATAAGGGGCAGTCAGGGGGTGGGGAGCAGGGGGCAGTTGGATAGGTGTGGGAGTTTCAAGGGGCCTGTCAGGGGCGGGGATGTGGATAGGGGTTGGGGCAGTCAGTGGGACAGGGAACAGGGAGGGTTGGATGGGGGGGGGCAGTTAGGGGCGGGGGGTCCCAGGAGGGGGTGTTCATGGGGGTTGGGTGTTCTGAGGGGGGGCAGTCGGGGTGGGAAGTGGAAGGGGGTGGGGGCCAGGCTATTTGGGGAGGTATAGCCTTCCCTACCAAGCCCTCCATACAGTTTCAGAACCCCGGTGTGGCCCTCAGGTCAAAAAGTTTGCCCACCTCTTGTCTAGATAATGCTGGGTCCTGCTTTGAGTGCAGGGGACTGGCCTAGATGACCTCTTGAGGTTCCTTCCAATGCTGTGATTCGATGCAAGATCTTGAATGCTGCAGACCTAATGCAGTGTTGCTGCCTTGGGTTGGGCAGGGAGTTACTACCAAAAAGCACAATTGTACAGGGAGTTTCTCCACGCTGTAGGAACGTATCTGGATATCTAATTTGAAGACGTGTAGATCTCTCTTCTTTCTCTTCTCTCCCCACTCCTGCAGCGTATAGGAGACTATCCAGCAGACACATGTTGATGGGTGGCTACTACAGTCTGAAGATTGCATAAGGGTATAGTGTAGCTCTGCAGACTGAGAGCATTCAACTGCAGACAATCCTTTCGTGCCTTTTTTCCTGGGTTACCCGTGCAGACGCCATAGCACGGCAAGCATGGAGCCCACTCAGCTCACCACTGCTGTTGCGAGCATTGTAAACACCTCACGCATTATACTGTAGTATGTGCAGAACCCGGCTAAGAGATGGCAGCATGAGGATGATTGTGAGGAGGACATGGACACAGACATTCCTGAAAGCACAGGCTGTGGCAATTGGGACATCATGGCGGCAGTAGGGCTGGTTGATACAGTGGAATGCCGATTCTGGGCCCAGCAAACAAGCAGAGACTGGTGGGACCGCATAGTGTTGCTGGTATGGGATGATTCTCAGTGGCTGCGAAACTCTTGCATGCATAAGGGCACTTTCCTGAAACTCGGAGTTGCTTTCCCCCGCCCTGAAGCGTAGGAATACCAAGATGAGAGCTGCCCTGACAGTTGAGAAGCGAGTAGCGATTGCCATGCCTGACTGCTACCAGTCAGTCGGGAATCAATTTGGAGTGGGCAAATCTACTGTGGGGACTACTGAGATTCAAGTAGCCAATGCAATCACTGACATTCTGCTATCAAGGGTAGTGACTCTGGGAAATATGCAGGTCATAGTGGATGGCTTTGCTGCAGTGGGTTTTCCTAACTGTGGTGGGGCAACAGGGATATGCGTTCCATCTATCTTGGCACCGGGCCACCTTGCCAACCAGTACATAAACCACAAGGGATACTTCTCAATGGTGCTGCAAGCACTGGGGGATCACAAGGGATGTTTCACCGACATCAACGTGGGATGGCTGGGAAAGGTGCATGACACTCGCATCTTTAGGAACCTCCGGGCTGTTTGAGCAGCTGCAAGAAGGGACTTGCTTCCCAGACCAGAAAATTACTGTTGGGGGATGTTGAAATGCCAATAGTTATCCTTGGAGACCCAGCCTACCCCTTGCTCCCAGGGCTCATGAAGCCATACATAGGCAGCCTGGACAGTAGTAAGGAGCAGCTCAACTATAGGCTGAGCAAGTGCAGAATGGTGGTAGAATGTGCTTTTGGACGTTTAAAAGCTCGCTGGCGCTGTTTGCTGATTAGGTTAGACCTCAGCGCAACCAATATTCCCATTGTTGTTACTGCTTGCTGTGTGCTCCATAATATCTGTGAGAGTAAGGGGGAGATGTTTATGGCGGGATGGGAGGTTGAGGCAAATCGCCTGGCTGCCAATTTTGAACAGCCAGACACAAGGGCAATTTAGAAGAGCACAGGTAGGCACGCTGCACATCGGAGAAGCTTTGAAAACCAGTTTCATGACTGGCCAGGCTTGTGTGTGTGTCCTTGATGCAAACCCACCCCCTCTGTTGGTTTTTTTTTATTATTATTTTTTTTTTTTAAATTCCCTGTAAGCCAACCACCCTCCCCCCTTTGATCACAGCTGGCAAAGGAAATAGTCACTATTGTTTTGATACCATGCATTCTTTTTCTTTCTTTTTTTTTTTTTTTTTTTAAAAAGGGAGATAACTGACAAGGTAGCCCAGGTTGGATAGGGGGAGGAGGGAAGGACAAGGCCACATTTTTGATTTGTAGTGTGGCAACAATAAGCACTGTTTGAATGACACATTTGCACCTGTGAGGGGATAAAAAGGGAGAGTAAAATTTAAGATGATACATTTCTGAGAATAAAAGGGAGACTCTCTTTCACAGTGAATCAAGCAATTCACAGCAGACAGCACATGTGCTTTAGGTACAAGGTCGCATTTTGCCTTTTTATATTGAGTGCCTGCCGGTATGGTGACACATCACACACAGCTGGGCAACAGAATTCTGTTTCCAGGCAGCCATGGTAAGCCAAAGGGTACGCAGGTTTGGCTTCTAACGCCTTCATAACGTGGGAATGTTTTCAAACTGCAGCACCCTCCTTTCCCAACGCAAGCAATGCCGATTTGGGTTTGCCATTTAAAAGGAGGGGCTGCAGTTTCCTGGTGGATGTGCAGCACACACCTTCTCTTCGTGCCCCCCCCCCTCCCCGTGTGGCTATTTGGGATGATCTCTTCACCCCTCCCCCCCCGCCATGTGGCTATTCTCAGGGATGATCCCTTTTAAGCAAGCACAAACAGCCCAGCATGAACAGGGTCCTTCTACTGTTCCCTTACAAAAATTCCCCTATTTCAACTAGGTGACCATGAATGATATCACTCTGCTGAGGCTAACACAGAAAGATGTAGACCGAATGTTGCTTGAATGGGACCAAAACCCAGGACCATTCATTGCCATGCTTTGTGCTGCAATGATTCCAGACTACTTGCTGCTGGCTTGGCATGGTAAAGTGTCCTACTGTGGAGGATGAAATAAGGCAGCCCTCCCCAGAAACCTTCTGAAAAGGCTTTCAGAGTACTTCTTGGAGATGTCCCTGGAGGATTCCCGCTCCATCCCCAGATACGTTAACAGACGTTTCCAGTAGCTGTACTGGCCATGAATGCATCCCAAGTCTTCAAGGCAAATCAAACATTAAACACTATTGCTTTTAAACCTTGTACTGTAGTTACAAATGTGCACTCACCAGAGGTGCCTTCTCTGCCTTCAGGGTCAGGGATCCCACCTTGGGAGAGTATTGGCTCCAGGGTGATGAAAAGGTCCTGGCTGCTGGGGAGAACAGATTCACCGCTTGTCAACTGCACGTTCTCCTGCTCCTCTTCCTCATCCACAAAATCCTCCTCTGTGTTGCACGAGACTTCCCCCCCCCCCCCCCCCC
>NW_020664561.1:49368686-49421844 GCF_002925995.2 Terrapene triunguis
CCCCCCCCCCCCCCCCCCCAGAATGCCACACAACTGATCATAGAAGCGGCATGTATGGGGCTTTGACCCAGAGTGACCGTTTGCTTCCTTTGTCTTTTGGTAGGCTTGCCTGAGCTCCTTGACTTTCACGTGGCACTGCTGTGTGTCCCTAAGCCTCTGTCCATCATGCCCTGTGCGATTTTTGGCATATATATTAGCATTTCTTCTTTTTGATTGGAGTTCTGCCTGCACAGATTCTTCTCCCCATACAGCAATCCGATCCAGTGTCTCCCATTCGCAAACGAGCTCCAGCATGGAGCGATTCTGGGGGGACTCCATGGTCACCTGTGCTGCTGAGCGCGCCACGCTGACCAAACCGGAAATGAAATTCAAACGTTCCTGGGGATTTTCCTGTGTACCTGGCTAGTGCATCAGAGTTGAAAGTGGTGTCCAGAGCGGTCACATTGGAGCACTCTGGGTTAGCTCCCAGAGGCCAATAACGTCAATTTGCGTCCGCACTACCCCAAATTCAACCCAGTAAGGTCAACTTTAGCGCTACTCCCTTCGCCGGGGAGGAGTACAGAAGTCGATTTTAAGAGCTCTTTAGGTCGACGGAACAGGGTTGCTTGTGTAGACGCATCCATTATAAAATCAACCTAGCGTGGCTAAATTTGACCTAACTCTCTAGTGTAGACCAGGGCCGAGTTGCTAACTGTTGTGAAAAGAAATTGTGAAATCTTGTTGAAGGGCCACAATGAGATCTCTGGCCCCAGCTGCACAGGAAGCAAGTATGGCACAACTGTAGAAACTTGAATTAGTGACTGCAAAGACTGGGAGCCTCACAGACCAAAGATTTTTAAGGTGGCATTTCTAGCAAGCTACAAAAAGCGCAATAAACCCTTTTGCTCTTGGTTTGTAAAGCCCATCTATCAAAATTTCCTGTTAGTGATGGTGTCTATTAGAGACCTGCTGCCATGAATGGAAGTCACTAGTTAATCCAGAAGTAGTAATGTTATCATAAGTGCTGTTTTGAAAACTAATTCAGATTAAAATGTGTTAACATGGCTTAACCAACTGGGGTGGATGGAGCCAAATGGTGTCTAGTCTCAAGCTCCATCCATTCAGCTGGCTAAATCATGCTGATGCAATTTTAAAAACCACTTGCATTCAAATTTCTCTCTGCAGAAATAAGGCTAAAGGCAAGGAAGGGCTTTGCATGTAAGAGCTAGGAGCGATATGTATTCTAGCTAGATAAAGTAAGCTGGGATGTGTGGCTTTTTGTTTTTTTTATGATGCCTCATCCTGGCCTCCCTTATGTTAGAAATCTCCTTGGACAAGTACCTAGATGTGCAAGTTATTAGACAACAATATGTCTAATATGAGCCTCCAGCTAGTTCTTTGTCTCAAATAATTACAAGCACAAGAAAAGAGGCTAGGTTTTGAAAATCTGTAATTGCCTCTTTCTGCTAAAGAAGCTGGAAATGCATAGGTGGCACATTCACCTATGCAAGTTCTTCCACTATGCCATGTACCAACTGATACAGCTTATAGAATGCCTTTTCAGTCCACATTTTCTTTAGTCACTCTGAAGGGCCATAAGTTGGACAACACTGCCTGATCCAGTGGATAGACTTGCTACGTTCTGCACCTCGCTTCCGGTTGGTCTTCATTAAAAGTGGCCCTCATGGTCACAGTGGCTACTCCACCATGTGATGCAAAGTGCCACTGGCATGCCTAGTCAGTAGAACAAGGATAAAACTTTCTCACCTAGAAACTTCTTTACTTAACTACTGTGTTGCTTCTTGCATACATTAAAAGGATTCCTAAAGTATTTTAAAAAGGCTAATAGCCATGACTGCCCTGATGTAACTTGTCTCCTGTACTTTTCTCTGGGGTTGAGGATAATCTGGTTTCATAAACAGTTAGTCATGTAACATGTTAAAGATTCTAAAAATATGGCTTGTTTCAATTTCAGCTCCAAGTCCCACTACGGCTATGCACTACATGTCAATAAAATGTGTAGATGTACGGAAAAACCACCACAAAACCAAGTGGCTAATGCCTTGGGGACCCAACCAGTGTGAGAGGATCCGAGATCTTGACGAGGCAATGAGCAGACAAATAGAAGCCAATGACATTGTGTTTGCTGTTCACATCCCCCTCCCCACCAAGGAGATGAGTCCCTGGTTCCAGTTCATACTTGTTATCCTGCAGCTGGACATTGCGTTCAAGAAAAATAATGAGATAAGTATGTCACTTGTATGTATCCCCCAAAATGCTTGATCAGTACAACAAAACGTTGACCATAGAATGAATGTGTGCGTGTGTATGGGTGGGGGGTTAAATCTCTTAAAATAGTTAAATAAAATGTATTTTAATTGTCTCTATAGACAAAGTTGAGCTAGCTGGGGTACGTGCTAACAGTGAGAACGTATAAACACTGTTCCCTTTTGAAACCATCATCTTAAGGAGAATTTTAATGTCCTGAAGGTCTGTCAATTTATGGATTATTTACAGTGTATAAAATGTATTTAATCATAGAAAAATCAAAATATCCCCCAACAATACAAAAGGGAGTAACCCTGGTAAGAGCAATGTCTTCTCCAAATCCCCGTTTGCCAGATCCTACTATGTAACAAGCTGTTTGGGCTTTAATACTGCTCCCACTGAAGTCCACTGGCAACAATCCACTGACTTAGTGGAACTAGGATTTGAACCATAAAACAAAGCTCACTAGTTGAGGTCCACTATCTCCCTCTGCATGGGAGAAAGTGTGTGGTGTTTTTTTTTTTTTTTTAAAGTTCCAGAAACTATACTGGGGTAGTGATGCTAACAAGATGGTGACATTTTAATCTGACGTGCAGCATTTTACAGGATGGGCTATTAAGCAGTATGCTAGTGCTGGAATGGTCAGTGGAAAGAATAGTCAGTTAGTTATTTAAAATTTTGTGTGAGCTAGGGAGGCCCCTTCTCCTTGAAAAATAAATTGTGGGGAAGGGACAGCTCTAGCATGTTAAAGGAAGGAAAGCTAGCATAAGGAACTCTCTTCTTCTTCTTCTTCTCCCTCCCAACAAAGAATGCTGAAGCATAATTCTGATCTGCAATCAGAAATGGCCTTTTTCTTTACTCCCTCACCCTCCAAACCTCAGTTTTGCGAGCACAAATATGGAGTGGACTCTTTCATATGATTGAACGTCACCTTGAGATCACTCAACAAGAGTAAGATTAAAACAGAAATGAACATGAATCTATCCTCTCCTTTCTGTTACTGGATGTAGTAGCCTTACACTTTTGGATGATAACCAGGAATGGCCCCACCTATAAGGGCTCATTCTGAAAGACTTCGCAATGGTAAAATGCATGATTGATTTCCATTATGACACCGTTTGGAAGTCACTCCTCTAAGATCCATGTCCCAAATTATTATGTAGTGTTATTACAAATTAATCAGCAGTACTCCTAACCAAGCTAAAATCAACTGTATTAAATCTACACTTTTTTTCTTTTAGTGAGCACATATCCCTTGCATTTATAAAGTAGCTTTTCAAGGCTACTGAAATCTGCATAGGCACCATCAGAAAACCAGAGAAAGATAAGGGGGATGTTCATCTGTACTCAGCAGTGACCCTGTAACTTTATGATGCTTGCTTAAACTGGTTTTCAGTTTTCACTGCAAAAGCCAGGACCTCTTTTCACTAGTGGTCTGCAAGCTGTTTGAGCTGAACAAAAGTGTATTTGCAATAATTCTTTGTACTCAAATTTTCTAGCAGAGTTGGATTATTTTGAGGAATCTGATATTAGGGTTCTGGGAGGGAGTATGTATACAATATTTGCCTGGTGGGGGTGGGGCTCCAGTGACAAGGTTGCAGTGACTCATGTTGTTTTTGATGTAGGCTTTTCCTCTGACCAGTTCAAGTTCTAAATTTTGCCACTTGAGCCACAGGGCAAGGATAATGGGAGACTGTCATAGTTCTACCACAGTTTAATTAGTATTACTCTGCTTGCTCACTAGGCATCACTGACTAGAATACCACGAGTCAGGCATGTATGTCAGTCAAACAACTTCAGAACTTGGTCATTGACTAAACAGGGGCTTTCCTGTGGTAGAATGAAATGCTGGTCATGACACTGTGGCCCCAAGTGGACTCTGTGTAAGATGGCTTATTTTTCTCAAAGCAACACAAACTGGGTAGCCCTAAAATATGCCTTCAGGAATGCTGGTATTACACCCTTTGGAAGAAAGGAAGGCCTTATTCATGCACATCTTTATAAATGTGTTTTAGGTCTTTGATAAGGATCCAGATACTTAGAAAAAGCAGTTTGCTCTTATGTCTGTCAACTCACATGGAAAGCTGCCTGAGCTTGGCTTTTCTCTAAAAAAGGCTAATTTCTGGGTCTAAACAGACTATTCCTTTTAATGCAATGTTTACTCAAATACTGAAAACAACAAATGCTCTTGCTCAGTTTGACTGTTCTGCAAAAGATGGGGAGCATGGAGAAATCTGCCAAAGAAGTCTGAACTGGTTAAAATGGTCTGTATTTGGCTACTGAAATACGCCATGCATATTTCATTTAATTGGTCAAGCAGGTAACGACTGCAAATAGAATTCCAGTCTTATCTTAGTGCAATAAGTCTCATTCACATAAGCTGTATGAAACAAATGCTCTGTGTGAATAACATTGGCCAGTCTCCATCAATAACACAGCTGTTGAAAGAGCTTAGTTACCAGGACGATGGATGGCACTCTCTGAGGGAATGTTTGTATGCAGTAATCTGACATTTAGCTGGCTGCCAGCAACCTTGAAAGTGAGGTAGAATTAGGGGGGGAGCATTGGTGGTGATCTGGTTTCTGACCACAAGAAATCGCTTGTTTAAGAGTCAGCACAAAAGGCTTCTTTTGAAACTTGAAGTGTTACTCTATTACTGTGCAATTAGATCTTATTCCTGTCATTGAGTTGGAGAACACTGGAAACTTTTTTTTTGGAATGGGTAAAATGCCACTCAGCTCATCAGTGCTCATTCCACCATATAACACCTGGTTTCAAACCAACTGTTTCTTGGCTGACCTACAGTACATATGCCTCAACTTAGCCCAGCCATTGCCTGCACTTATGCACTTCTAAACTTTCATGTATTCTGGCCTTTTGATCCTTCGGCAGTAACTTTGCCTTCAGCAGGTAATATTCCAAGTTGGATACACTTCCAACAATGACTTAAATCCTCTTTTACTTGCTTAATAGATTTGCATTAGATTCTATCTGTTGTTCTCGTAATTTAAGTCCTTCAACTTAAGTTTCCAATCCTCAGTCCTCTCTAGTCTTAAGTAATAGAAATAACTGCCTGCACATCTTGCCGCCACCACCACATTGGTTATAGCTGAATGCTTCATGAAGGAGAGGTAATGTGCTGTATCACTGGACACAGTATTTTTTTTTTTTTTTTTTTTTTTTTTTTTTTTTTGTCTGCTGTACCACCTTGGACATAGGACTTTCTTGTTTATCAAGCTTCACCTCTTGTACATTACCTGGAAGACTGGACCATTGTACACTGATCTGTAATAATGAACATTAGCACTCCTCCTCAGACTGCTTTATATTTAACCTCTTATGCAGAGAACTGATTTACTTCTATTCACACTTAGTGAACTTGGACTTGGTTTTATTCCCAACTCCTGCTGTAAACTTGGCCAAGTCACTTGACATCTCTGCCTCCATTTCAACGTGTATAAAATGAGGAAAATATTTGAAATCTGTATATGACGTGCTTTATAAGCAGGAGGTGGTGGCAGCAGCATTTTATTACACGGAAAATCAATGGCGTGACTTTACCTATAACATTCCCTAAGTGTCTTGTGAAGGGCTTAAACCACTTTCAGCCTAATTTTAAAAAAAAAAAAAAAAAAATTGGGGGTGGGGGGGGAGGATGAGGAGACACATTTTAAGTGAATCTTAAAAATCCTAATAGATGCGAATAACTTAAGTTTCCAGTATTGTCAGCATGGAGGAAAAGATTACCATCACCACTTCTTTTTTTCTGAAGGAGATCACACCATAGCCCGTCTAGCCCTGTATGCTCCTACTGAGATTTGTATGAGCTGGCCCTTTTCTCTTCCTAGGTTGGCTGGCTTGTACTTCCATCCTTTGTTAGCTGTCTGCTAATGCAAAAACTGACAGTTTTTCCTAGTTGCTAGTGTCTTTCCAGGTTGTTCTATTAGTATGCAGCTGGCACAGACCTGTCATTCTGTGAAATGACTTCCCTATTTTTAGACTGTTTTTTGTGAGTGAAGATATCTGTACTAACAGTTTAAAGGGAATTGGGTGAAAGCTCATAGCCTTTGAATCTCTAGCCTCAAAATCCCAGACATCTTGAGCTGTGACATGGGGAATGCAAGGAGAGCTAAATCGTCTTTCTTTAGGGCTCTTGTAGTTGTGACCTGAGTTACCTTATGGATGTCCATGAAACTGTCATGGAGAAGTCTGTGACTGGTTGGAAGCCTTAGGAGAACGTGTGTACCAGGAGACAATCCTCCTTGGCACACTGCCTACTGTATAAACAAGTTTATTTTCTCATTTAGAGAGTGTTTCAAAATAATCCAGTGGGGCAGGTGAGATTATTATTCACCACCTCTTGGTATTGACAACTGAGGTGCTATATGAGGATGTGAAATCTGAAATCTCCATTATCCATACAGCATCCTGTTACGTTGACAATGGAATTGCATAGCCACCTTTTTTGTGCACAAGTGTCCTGTGCATCTATGGAAGGTTCATCTAGTCTGAGCATGCAGTGGGGGAAGTGGAAGGGAAACCCTCGCAACTACACATGCTTAATCTGAATCTTAACTATATACGGTAGCCTGTTATAGGTGCCTGGCCAGTCTCCTGTTTTGACACTAAAGGAGGTGGCGGATACCATGTTTGTGTGTGACCCCACCCACCTCAGTTTTTTGCAGCCATACATGGTTCTGAAAACTGGAGAGTTCTATGCAACATGGAGAAACTGAATAACTAACTCCCTGAACATTGATATTTTGACAAGCTGAATATATTTATGGGTACTCAGCAGCACCTTGTGTGTGTGTGTGTGTGTGTGTGTGTGTGTGTGTGTGTCTCTCTCTCTCTCTCCCGCTGAATAAGAAATCTCTCCTGGTGTCTCTCTCTCTACCTCCAGTATGAAGAAGATACTACCCCGTCTTCCACTCCTCTCTACCTTTCCCTTCCGATACATGACTCTTTTTAATTCCCTTTTATAAGAAGGATGTGTGGCTGCCTCTCCAAAGCCTTGAAGGTGTTGCCTATTATCCTGGTTCTGAATATGTTTTGGGGGATGGGCTCCTTATTGTCATCCCTAAAAGTACCTGGCGCTATCTTGAATGGGCTCTATTCCCATCCTGCAGCTGTCTGAGCCCAAAGAGCACTCCATGTGGATCTGGAGTGGGGGCACCCAAAAGCCAGGAGTAGAGAAGACAAAAGACCACCAGAAGATGAGCCCTTCATGGAATATGAGAGGGCCAGTTGGGTGAGACCTTTTTGTTTAGAGGTCTTAATATTTCTTGTGACTTCATCTGCAAGGTCCCTACCCTCTATATTTAAATCCCTCCTTGAAGACTCAATTTTTTGCCATGCTAAATTCCTCATAGGCAACTAACTTATACCAACTAACCAAAGAAACACAATTTTGACTACCTTTGTACGTTGTATCTTTTTCCAGTGCCCCTTTCTCAGTTCACCTCTCTAACTTAAAGTATAAGTTCCTCAGGACCGATATTGTGCCTTCTTTCTGTTTAGAAAGCACATACTGTGTATTGGGCGCTACAAGAAGCGAGTAATATGTTGATGGGGAGTCTTTGTTCATTCCTCCAATGATCTGTCTTGTTGACTATTGAGACCTGTGTCTGACATCCAGTTTTAAAACCATTCCCTTGTCTTGTGGCCAAACATAGTGTGGTGTCTGCTTTTGCTCCAATTTCCACACCATGCTACAGTATGTTAACTATATACATGGTTCCTGTTTTTTGTTTTGGGTTTTTTTATCTGCAAGAACATCAGGAATGTTATCCAGTTGAACAAAAAGTATGAAAGAACAGTTAACTGTCTAAGGGTGTTAGTATAGCCAATACAGGTAGAGTTACAAACCTTTCACGGTTAAAGTAGCAGAAATTTAATTTTTTTTCTCCCCCAAAAATAGCTGGTTTCAGTGAAAGGAGTCATTAGTGCACTCAGGTGGGGAATCCAAGTCTTTTTTTCTTTATACTGTATTGGTGTGTAAGAACCTTTCTGTTCTTGTCAATTTTGAAGGGACACTTCAGTCAGGTTGCATCTCTGATGGGTGGAGTAATCCCAGACTATTGCTTAATAAAACTCTGAAAACTTGAAAAGTCAAATATATTCTGGATTTTACTTCTTTGGCATTTTTCTTGGCTTGGACAAAAATATACTAGTTTTTTGCTTTCTGGTTTTCATGACCAGTGATAGTGCAGCAGTGTTTTAGTGTTTAAAAACCACTTCAGTTCCAGTGGGAACAGTTTGCAAAAATGAAGTCCTGAATAGTCCCGTTTTTATAGTTTTGTAAAATGGGGTGTGTGGGTGGGCTTTTGGGGCCCAGTTTGACTGGACTATTTAGCCATTATTTGCTGAAACGCTAAAACAGTGGACCTGAGCTCGTGTATTCATATTTCAAGGAAGCTTAACTAATGCAAAGATGGCTCTGGGGTATCAGAACTCCTGATCAATCTGGAAGACACAGATCACACATGCGACAAAAACAGCTCAGAAAAAACCATGTTGGCGTCCACATTAAAGCTTGAGAGAGCCACCTCCAAACACACTATAAATAGCAAGTCTAAACCACAAACCCATCCACACCCCTTCCCAGCATTCTGTATGAGTGTACCATTACATAATCCCAACAAAAACATAACTCTGAAAAAGATGACACATGCGTAGGCCAAGCAGAGCTTCAAGAATCTGTTCTTATTCTGTTGTAGATTTGAAATATCATCCTTTGTAAACTGTAAAGGCCAGTTTCTCAAAAGAGCACAGCATCCATGGTTGGGGCCAGAGATTCAAAAGAATAGGTTGAGTGCAGAGTTCCTTGTCAATCTGCTCCCATGTGAACTATATAAGTGAGGTGGGATTAGGTGGATTTTTGTTTTGAGATCCCTTTTGCACAACATCTCTGTTCATGGTTTGTATATAAATGGCCTTTCTAAACCTCTTCAATGGGGTAGACTAGATGGAATGCATATGGCAACTTATCACGTGGTGAGATTTCTGATCTGGTCTGTTGGCAACCATGCCACCTTCCACTTCTAGGGAATTTCAAAGCAGATGCTGTTTGTGGTAACCTGTACTTTGAACTACTACTGCTCCAGGCCTGTGCACTTTCTGCATCTGCTTCGAAGTGTGCAGTGAAGAAAGATTATCTTCTGAGAAAGACATTAGAAATGATGAAAATGGACACGAAAAGAATAACAGTGGGAGAAAAGCAGAAGAGAATGTCCATTTAAGGTGGCTTTTTTTTTTTTAACATGTTCTATCTTACAATACTTAATATAAGCTCCTGCACACACAGGAAGTGGGGTAGGGCCCGTTATTGAGTGAGTTCTGATTTCATCGATCACTATAATACAAATTCAATTGCGGTCATGGAGTCATGAGGCAGCAGAGCCTTGACATAGGATGCTGGATCATGTGTGTGCCCTAGGACCGGTGTTACATAAGACTACAAGTTAGCAAGAATAGAAAAGAATACCCAACACTCATGACCAATAAAGATTGGTCACCCTGGACTTCTAGGACTCCTACTGGAGAACAGATAAACATCCTATAGAGGGTAAATATCCATATGAGTCGGAATGGAGGGATTTCTATCACCATATGTAAATCAGTTTATCCTTTATATGTTCTGAAATATTTATTCTTGCACCTTTTTTGTTGCATACTGCTCCTTTCATAATAAGCTTGGTTGTTACTCTTGCAGAAGACAATGCAGAAGTTACGCTTGATGTGTCCTTGGCCTATCGTGATGACATGTTCAGTGAATGGAAAGAAATGGCACATGCGATAGAGACCCGAAAGCTAAAATGTTCTTTTGCCTCTCCAAAAGTAGGTATTGCTGGTTTCTATGAGTTCTTTGCAACTGGACACAATTCTAACAGCTTTCAGCATTACCAGGTTTCTGTTGGGTGTACAGTAAGTGGATGGGAGTTGCAGAGGGGAATGGTGCCAATAAAATCGGATTTCAAAGATTCCAAGGCAAGAGTGACTGTGTGTGTTCTCTAAGGAATGAAATTGGGATCCCAAGTCGTCACTAATCCTGGGGTCTACATTGATTTGTAATGCGTTTTTAAGTCTATTTTAAGAAATAATGGTGGTGGTTGATTTTGTTTAAATCACTATGTTCTGGAAGGAAAAAGTGTCATGAACAAAATTTTGTTTGGGGGGGAGGGGGGAGATTCCTACTACAATAAGGAGTTGTGGACACGACTAACAATTGTGACTTGGTCGGTTGCGTGAGTGGGTACCTGAGGTTGAGTAATAGTAGGGGAGGTGGGAAGGAGAAGGAAAGGTAACTTTTTTTTCCATTTTGTGATTCTAGTATTTGGGGGAAGATAACTGTGACTCCAGCTCTTTGTGCTCCTGGTGAGGAGTCTGAAAAGGCATTTCCTGCAGCAAATCACATCCATGGTGGTGGTTGAATTCGTGTACGAGAGTCCTGTTTGGGACCGGGGCCCCACTGTGCTGGGTGCTGTACAAACACAAAACAAAAAGTTAATCCCTGCCTCAGTTCACAGCCCTGTAAGACCAGAAATAATTGGTAGATGTAACAGACGGATGGGGGAAGCACCAGGAAATAATGAGATAGTATTAACATGATCGGCAGTGGTGTTGTACCAGCTGACTGTCCATTGTCAAGTTGGGTGGTGGTTTTGGAGGTTGTGGGTATGAGTAGGCTTGATGGCAAAGGAGAGCTTTAACTAAGAATTTGAAAGAGATCAATGAGGTAGCTTTGCAGGTGTTTGTAGGGAACTATTTCCAGGAGTAAGAAGCAGTGTGGGGAGAAAGCATGAAGGTGTTCATTCAAAAACTGAACACATGGGCATCAAAAGCTGGCAATTGGCAGAATTGACTAGGAAAGTGAAGACAAGTACTCTTGCGTTTGATGCATGGAAAAGGAGCAGCCAGCGAGGGATGCAAATACTGGGTGATTTGGACAAAATGATGAGTCAGGAAAATGACCTTTGCAGCAGTGTTTTTTGAATGGATATAAGTGGGGCAAGATTGGCCTTGACAAATGCAGTGGAGAGGGTGTTTGAAGATCTGGACAAGAATCTTAGATGTGCGGATGGAGAGGCTGTATCTTCAAGATATTACACAGGAAGAACTGACAAAACGTAGCCTGGATGTGAGGATGTGTGTTTATCTAGAGTGCTTAACTCTGTGTTGGTCATGTTGAGCTTAAGCTGACAGCTGGAAGTCCAATGAGGATATGTCTGAAAGAGAGGCTAAGATTTTACTCTCTAAAATAGAGAGAGCAGCAGCAAAGAAATGATGGTGGCAATCTCACTCATTCACAAATGCAAGTTCCAAGAGGCAAGATATAGAGGGAAAAGACCTGGGCAAAGCCCTGTGGGACCTGCCCACCCTCCCTCCCTCCTCCTGAAGTTGGAAAAGGATCTTTCAAATGACATGCAGAAGGCTGATCGGAGAGAGGGAGAACCTGGAAAGGACGGAGTCACAAGACAGGACAACAACTTCAGCATAGCTAACCATGCTGCTCCTCTTGAAGGTGGCCAATGGGTCAAGGAGACTGAGAATGGAGAATCAGTTCTAATTCGGGTAGGAAGAGGTCATTAGAGGACTGAGAGCTGTTTCAGTGAAGTGCAAGTGGTGGAAGCTTTCTTGGAGAAGTTCTAGAATGGAATTGGAAGAGACACTCCCTGCAGGGCTTGTAGACAGCACATCTGATTGATGAGCTTGGGGATGAAGGGGGTGGATGAAGTAGGAGCTGGAGAGGCAAGTGGGGTCAAGGATATTTTTGAAGATGGGAGAGACTAAAGTATGCTTGTATTGTGAGAGGAAAGAGCCAGAGGAGAGCGAGAGGTTAAGGAGAAGGGTAAAGAATGACTGCGGGGCAGAGATTGAGGATGTTGAGGGATTGTATTGAGTTTATATTTAATGGCCACTTTGCATATATAAGCAGGAATAATGCATAAAATAACTGTATTTAAGTAAAAGTGGTAAATATCAGGGTCGATAAAATTTTTTGAAAAAATCAAACTTTTTTAAATCTGTTTTTAAAACGAAATCTGAATTTAATACAAAATACGTTTTAAGGCTAAACTATTATTTAAATATGCTGAATCCCTGATGGAACCTCCATCTAAAACTCTGAGTTAGTCTTCTTTTCTATATGAAGGATATTTTTCCCCAATTCTAACTTTCGAGGTAGTTTTTTATAAATGTGGCACAAACAGATCATGTACTGTATTAAGGGCGTGATCCTGTGGAGGACTCTGGGGCTGCGTTATTGTGCACAAGGCAAAGTCATCGCAGGCATTGGGACCTGGCCTCTGATTCCAGGAAACACCATCATATATCCTCTCATCAGGATCATTCAATGAGCCCATCTAGTTTCTCATGAAGCTGTAACAAGCTGAACAAAAATTCAAGTGTGTAGCTTTGTCACAGTCAATGCTGCAAACATCGCAAAGATAAGATAGCAAAGGGAACCTGAAACTTGACATATGGGTGCAGTGCTCATTTGAGGCATCTTTTAGCCAAGTACAAATCTAGGAATAAAGGAAAATCATGTTGAAATTACAAGATACTTCCATAACAACCACTTTTGTCTCAACTTCACTGAAGAGAGCAGGAGGATGCAAACTAATTCTCCCCCAAGATGTATGATGGAATTCGGTCAGCTGTTTGTTAAGAACTGGCCCATTCCGATGACAAGTTATGAAGAAAAGCATGGCAAAATAGATGGAACTATCACAGCCAAAGTAGGCAACGTCGAATGTAAGGGAAAATGTAAGCGGTGGGATTCAGTATATTCAGTTTCTGCAGTTACCCAAGGCTATGGAAATAAAAAGTGTTGCTGTATTGCTGATGCTGTTTTCAGGCAGTAAAGAAGTGGATGGATTAAGCACTTAATTTTCTTGCAAATATTCTGAACCAGAGTATCAGGATAGATGCCTAACTGCTGAAGATCATATTACTATGACATCGGCATCTAAATATTCACCCATCAATCATGCCAACCATAATAAATTGAAGGGCTGGAGATGAGCCATTCAAGCAGTGAATGTTTGCTGCTGATCTTTTAAAGAAAGTCACACCACTTAACTGATTTAAATCACTAGCCAAGCACTTGGAACCATAGTTCGTTGAAGTTCTAAACCAGCTTTTGACAGCAATAGTCTCTTCTGCAGGCACAGAGTATTTTCTTCATGTGAACTAATTCTTGTGAGGTTGAAAAATCAATTGGGAGTTAAAATAGGAAAACTTGTCTGTCTCTTCCAGGCTGTGAATAAAAACACAAGGGAGGGGATCAGATCTCCTAGTTAAGTTTTGAAAAACTTTGAAAACAGTCTCTTGAAAATGAGACCACGGGTAGGTATGTCTACACTAGAAACACTGTACCGTGGCAGTGGAGACACTACAGTGACAGCAGGGAGGGTTCTGTTGCTGAAGTAAATCCACCTCTGAGGCCTGGTCTACACGGGGTGGGATCGATTTTAAGTTAAGCAACTTCAGCTATGTGAATAACGTAGTGGAAGGTGACGTACTTAGATCGACTTAGCGTGGTGTCAACTGCTGCTGCTCACCCCGTCAATTCTGCCTGCGCCTCTCGCCGAGCTGGAGTACAGAAGCCGACGGGAGAGCGCTCGGGGATTGATTTATCGCATCTAGACTAGAAGTGATAAATCGATTTCCCTGCTGGATCGATCGCTGCCTGCCGATCCAGCTGGTAGTGAAGACATACCCTGAGAGGTAGTAGCTAGGTCATCTGAAGTGCTGTCTACATTGTGTGGCTTAGTCATCTTAACTCTGTCTCTCAGGTGTGACTTTTACACACCCCTAAGCAATGCATCTAGGTTGACCTAACTTTCTAGTATAGAGCAACCCCTCAGGTGAGTAGGAAGTTAAGGTCAAGACACTTTCACTTAAGCATATTTGAAAATTTTCCCAGGCTCACCTGAAATAGTTTTGATTCACTTACTGCAGCTAATTCCTCTGTTCCTTTAATAAATCATTTAGTTGTAAATGTGAAACATCTTGTGATAAGAGAAGATTATGTATCCAAAACATTTAAGGTTGTTTTTGTTTAATAAAAGCACACTTTTTGTGCAGTTGTTTTAATGAAACTCCAATAGCCACCCTAATGCAGATCAACACACATGAGTACAACTTCAATTGTCCAGTAAATAAGGAATATATCCGTCACCATTTTCTAACATACTAAAAATCTGAAAAATATCAACCTATATAAGTGCTTACACTATAACTATATACCTTTTGTTTATCCTCCTAGGTAGCAAAAAAGTACCAGTCTAATGTAAAGGCTCTAATTGTAAATAAACATGTTTTAATGGCTATATCAACCAATGAAAATGTACCTTTCTTTAGAAAATTAACTGAAGTACAAATGGAGAGGTTGATTAAAATCAGTTATTTTAAGCATGATTTAAGTGACCAAGTGAAAAGCATAGTTTTTTTTAAATCAATCTACCCTGATAAATATTAAGCAGTAATTGATCTATTAATAGGGTTTTGCTGGCAGTTTGACAAACAATGCTGGTTAATTGATTAGACCTATTATCCCTGCTTAGCATCTGATATTTGAATATTAGATGCTGCATAACTACTTCCTGCTTACATTTTTTTGTCTAAATGCTTAATGCATTAAATATCAATTACAGACTTTACATCTAGGGGTCTAAATCAGATTTCTCTTACTTACTCTATTCACTACCGGTACTTATTTATAAGTCATTCTGTGTGAAAATTGAACATTAAAAATGCATGACTTACATTCTAAAACTGCTACACAATAAAATAACTTTAAAAATGAACATGCCTAAGTACACTTGATTGGATTGTAGTGATCTGTGCTGTGAAACAATTGGAATAATTTAACAGTACTGATATTACTGACTAAACTAGTCAGTTAATTGCAGCATTAATGTGCACCACTAAACTCTACTGGATGGAACTGGAACTGTTCAACCATGTGTCAGGCCCTGTTCTGCTAACTGAGAGTCTCCTTTATCTCCATTCGGAAAAGCCAGACCAAGATTATTTGTAACCTACCCTTGCTACCACAGGAAGTTCTGAGTAGCTATAGCATAGTGACACCCATGAACTTCTTTTTGGCCACGGATTAAAACTGGCAAAAGCTATAGTATTGAGGCAAACTGTCACTGTTCAGGAAGAAAAGGGCTCAACATGTTCTCATCACTATGTATCAACCAGTTGTCTCTGAAAATATAAATTGAGCTGCTTCTCCATGTGGATTTGCTTTCTTTTTATATTTATTAGTACTTCCTGGTTCCCTAAAAGGGGAAAGGTTGGGATGTGATGAAACTAAGTCTGTGCTGTACATCTCCAAATTAGAGTCCCTGGAAGGACTAGTTGCTGCTTTACAACTATCGATTTATCATCTCTGAAGTCCAAATAAAAGTGATCAAAGCTGACCCCTTTGCATTTTCCCTCTCTCTACTATTCCGCTAGACCATAGAGCATGAAGGCCGACACTATGACTGTGATGCACTCCATTTCATGGAAATTGGAACTGTGGCTCACAAATTCTACCTCCTCAACATTCGACTCCCTGTGAATGAAAGGAAACTAATTAATGTGGGAATTGGGGAAATAAAGGATGTTCGCCTGGTGGTAAGTGTGCATGTCTCATTTCTATCTTTACTCTGGGCTCCCGTCTCTAGAGTAGGTGTTTAATGTAGACTCACTGCTGTGTCAAAGGTGGGAAGATATTTGTAGAATCCAACCTTTTATTGGGTTTATGATTTTGCTGTGGTAAAGTAACCCATGACTGATAGAGAAATGGGAAGGAGTTTTGCTGTTCTGTACAAAACCACAATTGCCAATTGCTCTATTCCCTAGTAAGAATATAATGAGGATATTATTGTCTAAGGTCAGTAAACTTGTATGATTCTTATTGTCAATGCAATTCCCACTGGATCTCTTCTATTACTATTCTCTAGCTATTATCCCTCCCCTTTCCCACCATGCTGACTACACTAGTGGGATAATTCACTGCTATTCTGGTCTACTGGTAATTGCTTCCTTGACTGACTCCAGAAGCAGGCAATTTTATTATGCCTGACTAACATTTTTCTATTGCCTACAGTCTGGCTTTGGATCAGAGTTTAATTTAACTGGAAAAATATGCCTCCTATCACATGGCCACTTTAGGCATAGAACTTAAAATAAGGGATGAGAGGAAATAAGAGATCTGGAATAATAGCACTTGAAGAGGAAACCCCTTTAATCATGTCACCTTTGATTTTAATTTAAATGTGTTATGTGTCCTTGTCTCTGCCTCATTTCAGTCTTAAATAATTTTGTCCATCAAGGTGCTGAGAGCCTAAATAGTTCTCCTGTTTACCACCATTTCATGCAGTAGAGCTAGTCCCTCTCCTCTCACTGTTTTTGGCTTTTGAGCGGCGCTATTTCTGGAGCAATGATCAATTTGCCTATTAGCTCCGAGTATTTATCGGGGTTTCCATCATGTATATCCTCATTCTGCATTTAATATTAAGTTGACTAATTTTCATGTTAGAATAAATTAATTTTGTTTAAATGCATGGCAACTTTCATTGATTAAATGGTATGCAAAAATATACCTATCAAACACCAGTAATAAGAATCTGTTTTTTATCAATTTCTGGTTATTTGGAAATTGAAGTGGTGGAATATTTGCATTAGTTATCAGGAGTCCTAAAAATTCTACTTGGACTGAATGGTCAGGACACCCATTAAACAGCAGTGTACAGCTCTTTCCATTTTGTCCAACAGTTCAGCTGTGCATTTCACAAGCAATGCTCTTTAATATTAAGTGGTTGTAGTTTAGACTATTGCAATTTCTGTCAGGCCCTGTGACTATAACAGGATAATGCAAATCTGATCTTGTCTGTAAATAAGGAAAGTGAAATATTGTACAGCTGCCATGTTTAAACTTGTCTCCTCAGAGTATCCATCAAAATGGAGGTTTTACAAAGGTGTGGTTTGCAATGAAAACCTTCCTCACGCCCAGCATCTTCATCATCATGGTTTGGTATTGGAGACGGATCACGATGATGACACGCGCTCCTGTCCTGCTGGAAAAGTGAGTAGAGGAGTAACTCGCTGTGATCCAGACAACTTGTAAGATTTAGGCCAAAATGTATGCCTCATGCAAAGCCTGGGTAAACTGGCCATGTGCTAGATTGCCAACCCTGTGGATCCATTTTCCTTCCTTCCCCACTCTTAGCCAAGCCAATGTGGCAGCAGAGCTGCTCTTGAACCTCTGTTGCAGTCTTTGTTCTGCAATAGTCTGCATAGCTGATACATTCCTCCTATGTGTGCGTGACTAGACCCTTCTGCCATTCTCTCACAGCAATCATGGAGCCACAGAATTTGCCTCCCAAAACTTTTTGGTGGTACACGGGAAGCCCCTGCAGGGCTGTGTAGCAGACAGTGTCTGTACCCTCTGTGTCAGTTCCCCAAATTCTGATCTCTATCTCCTAATATGGCAGAAATACGCTAGGCTGCTGCATCAGGGTCCCCTCTGACTGTGGGTGCATGTGTAGGATTAGCACCATAAGAATTTGACTGCCCAACCAGTCCTTTGAAAACAGCAACTGGTTTTCCATTTTGACTCCTGAGCATGGGCTTTGTTTTGAAATGGATACATTTCTTGCCAGTTACTGAGTCACCCTTCATTAACAGTGTCTCTGTGGAGGCGGGATAACAGGACTGCTATGTGGGTGGGCGAACAGGAAGGTATTGTGGCAAAAAGGAGGAAACCTCTACTTCTTCATGAAGTTTGAGCTCCTTTGGCCTAGTCCTCTTGGTCCTTTCTTTGAAATGGAAAGGGATTCTGTTCTGTCTGCTTCTCCAGGGTGATCTTTGCTCTTGGGATCTCCATGACGTTCATAAATATCCCAGTAGAGTGGTTTTCCATTGGATTTGACTGGACTTGGATGTTGCTCTTTGGAGATATTCGACAAGGAATCTTCTATGCCATGCTTCTGTCATTTTGGATAATCTTTTGTGGCGAGCATATGATGGTGGGTGTGACTATAGAGTAAAGAGTATCTCGTTCCCTTTAGAAATCCAATAAATTGTTCGTAGCATATAGGGAGAAAGTTACCAGCCAGACTTTCCCACTGGTTTAGATGTATATATCAAAGCATCTCCTGGTTTTACAAACCCTCTCCAAGAGCAGTTGCAGCATCAGTGGTTGCCTTAGACAAGCTCCTCTGGTGGATACTGGATATTTGCAAAGCAACAACTTGGAGTGTTATGCACATTTTTCATCCGATCTCTTCCTTGGAAATAGCATAATGCTCCAATGCCAGACTGGCAGAACAGTGTTAATCTATGGGCTTGGCTACATGGTGCTTTAGCCCACACCAGTGGGCTGTAAATTCTAGATCACACCAGCATGTGTCACACTAACTGGCCTGTGTGGACGCTGCTGGTGGGCACTTAAAGTTCCCTACTGCCTGTTAATGTACCGCATAGACAAGCCCTAAGTTTAGCAGAACTCTTCACCTGCTTTCCTCCGGATGGACACACTGCTTGCTAATATCCCACAAATAGAAATGTACAGATGCCCTCAAAGCTTAGAGGTTACTTATCAGTAACTCTTCTTTGGGAGTCACCTCTGTGTGTTCCCACTACTTGCCCACCTTTCCCTCTACACAGAAGTCTGACATCAGTACTGTGTGGTTTGGGAGAATGAACAGAGGCCGTTGCGGGGGATGGGGAGGGACTGCATTCCCATATGTAGGGTAGGGCAGGGGTGGGCAAACGTTTTGGCCTGAGGGCCACACTGGGGTGGGGAAATTGTATGCAGGGCCATGAATGTAGGGCTGGGGCAGGGGGTTGGAGTGCAGGGTGTGGAAGGGGGTGCAGAGTGCAGAAGGCTCAGGGCAAGGGGTTGGGGTGCTGGAGGGGTGCGGGGTGTACAAGGGGACTCGGCAGGAGGTTGGGGTGTGGCAGGGGGCTCAGGGCAGGGGGGTGGAGCAGTTCTGGAGGGCCCTCTGGGGAGGGCAATGATGTCTCCCTCTCAAGCTCTTTTATGTATCCCCAATGAACCTGGCTTCCCAATGAACTTATGCAGCTCAAAATCTGGGATGCCATATCCCACCATGGAAATGCACAGAGGTGACTCAAAACAGCACCTAGTAAGTAACCTCTTTCTTGACTTAGGAATGTCCTTTGCTATCCGTCTCACTGGGTGCATAATTCAGTCACTTTTTTCTTTTTTCCATGGCTTGATTCATTAGGATCAAAATGAACGAAATCATCTTTCTGGATATTGGAAACAGGTTGGGCCCATAGCTGTTGGTGCCTTCTGCCTTTTCATCTTTGACATGTGCGAGAGGTAATGGAGACTTTTTTTTTTCTCTTACACTCTGTAGTGCTAATACGATTGTGCTCTGATCTCAGGTGCTGTCCTCTTCTTACAGGGGCAATTATTTGGATACAATTGATCTTTACACTGGGTCCATGTTGGTTTGCCTTTTTCTAATAGCTTTATTGAGACAAGGATTGAAAAGTTGGTACAAAGGCTTAGCACTTTTCAGACCATTTGGGTCTCCCCCTGCCAACACTGGTATTCACCAGCCACCTTTCTGTGCTTTTTGGGGAAGGGAATGGCAAGTCCCTTTTCCTCAGACTAGATATTCAAGTCGTTAGCCCCCTTTATAACTCAATTTCCTCCAAGCCCAGTGGTCAATTTCTTAGACATCCCAGTAGCAATTTCCCCAATTCAAGTTTTCCCTTCCAGATCAGATTACATTTAAGTAATGCAGACTTTTTACTGGAAAATGACTGACTGAAAGTGAGAGAAAGAGATAAAAGGTAGCTCTTTGCCTGCGTAGCCATATAAGTTCACAACGCATGGAAATATTACCTGTTACAGGACAAAAAAATGTTTTTGACTTGTAGTTCAAAGGGTATATTGAGCAATCTCAGAAAGCTGCACTGGAACAGTGAGGTGAGTTTCAGGATGAAAATGCAGGGGTGTGTGTGTGTGTGTGTGTGTGTGTGTGTGTGTGTAAAATGAGGATTTTATCCAGCTCTGTACCCATTGTGGGCTAAAATACAATTCCTTACAGTATCACTTCATTGGTATGTGTATCAAGACATAAGTTAGTCCAGTCTCTTATATATGAAAGTTTCATCCCTTTTTCCTGTCTTAACATTTACATGGAAGATTTTTATTACATGTATCCTATACATTTCCAACAAACACTTTTTTTTTTTTTTTTTTTGAAGCAATGTGGAGTCATCATAATTCTGCATAATTGAAAAGGAGGTTTAATACTGTGCAAGTGACGAGAATTCCTTCTCAGCTAGTGTGCTTGACACCATAAACAATACATATTTTAAAAATGCTATCACTTGCATAGCTGATGCAAGTCACTTTGGACAAGCAAGGTACAGTCTGCCCCAATGCTGACAGCAACTGTCCAACCATTTGCTTCACCATTTTTCTTGCAAAGAGACAAGAAGGCTTTTCCTTTGGCCTTCCTTTTATAGTACTGTGAAGTTGTGCTGAAACAGTTTTTGTAAGATTACATGTCCACTGGAATGTAAACTGAAGTCTCCCCACCCACCTCCAAACACACTCCCAAATTACAAAATAACATGACTCATTTTTCCAAACTGTTAAGTTAGATGTATAGGAATGTGTATTTTACGGTATTTTTGACTCTTTGCACATGAATTCTGATTGCCCTGAATTCTTTTTTTTTTTTATTTATTTTTTTTATTTTTTAGAGGGGTACAACTGAAAAATCCATTCTACAGTATCTGGACCACAGATGTTGGCACGGAGCTGGCTGTATCCTTCTATCTGTTTTTGTGCAGTAGCATTTATTTTGTATTAGGTTTTTGGAGTGAGAAATACATTTTTAGTAACTACAAATTTCACTTTCTCAAAGTACTTATTGAACCTGATGAAAAGCCTGTTCACTTTAGTAAAATGGGACTAGGAAATTGGTTTCTGACTCAAATATAGTGGAGGATCCAGAGTATCCTTTGAATGAACAACTTTATGGCTCTATAGGGGGACACTTCTAAAAATATTAGTGCAGCATGTAGATTTTTGCTGCAAGAATTAATTTTGAGATTAGTATTGAGATAAGGGAAGTGATTAGAAAAATGAGCATCTGCCTCAAGCTGCAGAAAGTCTAGGAAATGGCACATCTTGAGTTAGGGTTTGAGTATTAGTGATTCTAGAAAAAAATCTTATCCTCTCTGAACCCTGTCTAAATTGCACCCTTTATGCTATTCCCTCTCCTGGTCTGAACTAGAGCAGTTTTTTCTCTGGGGCAGTTCATTTCATCGCTGACACTTGGAAGCGTGGTCCTACAGCATTTATACAAATTGCTTTTTAAATTTGCCTGGTCACGCTGGAAGTGCTTTCAGCGGCATTTAATTTTTATTACCAGGCTAAGATAAGGTAATGTGATTAGTTTCACTTCCCCAGCATCCCAGTCCTCTTGCAGAGTCGCCAAGATCGCATGTTGGTTGGTTATTACTTCTTGTCTTCTCTGCTAAGCCCCGTCTCTTTGTACCAGCAGAGCAGAAGTGACAATTCCAGCTTAGCCTTTTTAGCCTGCAGGAGTTTTAATATTTTATCCTCGTTAACACTATGTTAAGTGTTTGGGGAACAACTGAAGCATTGGCTCTGGGACTGAGCTGGGGGAAGGGACCGTGAAGCATATACCCTCACTCAGACGGAAGCTTCTATTGAATACACACTAGAAGCCTGAATTAGGATTATTGCGATAATTAGTTTGCTTTTGTAAAGTTCTAATTACCTGAATAATATTTTCTTCAATCTCCTGCTTTGTCAAGTAGTTGTTCCCTTAACTTTACTGCTCAGATGGCATTTATTATAGTTGCAGGAATCTGCCTTTGCCTCTACTTCCTGTTTTTGTGTTTCATGGTGTTTCAAGTGTTCAGAAACATTAGTGGGAAACAATCCAGCCTCCCAGCAATGAGCAAGGCTCGCAGGCTTCATTATGAGGTTAGAAAACCCTTGTTGGATTAAAGTTGTCATGTGCATGCGCTCATTGCTTTAGTATTCCAAAAAGGCGACTGGTGATCTACCAGAAAAACTGTATCCACCCTCATTAGCTTTTTCCATAATTTAGAAAACAGCTTTCTCATGCTGCCAAAACCACCCTAATGTCAGCTCACAAAAAGGCAATAAACTTTTCATTTGTTCTGATGTTTAGCCCCCACTAATGCTTTCAATCTTCAAAGTACTTTACAAACACTAACCCGCACAACGTACTCGTAGGCATTTACTCCCAATCAGCTGTTTTAATCTTCTGAGTGGTGTGGCCCGGTGGTAAAACCTTTTGAGATCTACTGATGTAAAGCATTATTATTACAGATGAGGAAAATGATGCAGGGTACTCATGTGACTTGCCCAAACCACTTGAGAGTTTGCATCGGAACAGGATAAAAGATCAGGAGTTTCTGGCTTGCCATCCTCTCCTTAGACCACATTTGTCTCTGGTCAGAGCTGTACTCATTCCTCTTTAATTGCTGTTGCAGAGCAGAAGGAGGAGCCCAAATAGAGTTGCAGTCAAGCCAAGAATGCCTGTTGTTTTCTTGGTGATAAAGATTTGTGTGTCCATAAAACTTTGGTAGAAAATGTTCTGATGAGTCAAACTCCATGTCTAATCAGGTCGTTTGTGACTCATTGAAAGGCACATTACTTGTTCCAATAAAAGAATCTGTATTTTTGCAGACGTTTCCCTGAAGTCTTAGCTCTTCTTTCATCTCTTTTCTTGAGTTAAAAGTACGGCACAAGTATTATGGATTTGTGTTACAGGAGAGCTTAGGGCTCCACTGCTCTCGGCACTGTGCAAACACTTAACAAAAAGACAGTCCTTGCCCTGAGGACTTCAGTCTTGCCACCCTCAGCCCACCTGCTGCACAAACTAACTTTGTAAAATGTCCACACTCCCCCAAGATGCCTGAGTCACTGTGATTCCAAACTAACACAACTAAAATCCATCTTTGTTAAATTCAAAACAGATTTAAAAAAAGCAAAGTCTATGATAAATTCACATGGTTTGGAGGTCTTATGTCATTTGTTTGATGTCCTTAATCTATAGTCTAACATTCATTTAGTCGCCTTAAATTCTCAGCCACAGGAAATTAGATTGGGAAAGTTTGCATCCTCCTCACAAACTCATTACACTTACAGAAACAGAAAACATTTGTAAAGTAGATAGATCACTCCTGGTATAACCTAGCAAACCCTCATCACAGATACGTTCTAGAAAGAAAGCATATCTGATTTAGCAAGGAAGCCACAGACTATCAAATGTGCTGTTAATTTAATGAAACCTTTTTGCTTAAACTCAAGTGCCTCCTTCACATTAGTTCTAAGTAAATCAGTTTAATTTTACAGAAGCAAACATAATGGATAGCAGTAGCAGTCAAGATCTCTACACCCCATTCAATGTAACTGGAAGGAATGCAGACATGTGGGGAACAGAGAATATCGGCTGTCACCAGGGCAGGACAAAGGAGCAAGTGGGTGGTTGTAGGTTTTGTGGTTTTGGACTAATCTTTTTTCCAGCTTCCATCTTGTAGAAGCTAAAAATTTTAAACGGGATTGTCTGTTCTGTTACGGTAACCAGTGTTCTCGTGTTCTCTCTCTCTCTCTCTCTCTCTCTCTCTCTCTCTCTCTCTGTCTCTCTCTAATAGGGGCTGATTTTTAGGTTCAAGTTCTTGATGCTCATCACTCTGGCCTGTGCAGCAATGACGATCATCTTCTTCATTGTCAGTCAGGTGAGTGTGCTGAAACCAAACTTGGTATGATAGAGTGCAGTATCCAGATTCCTAGGTAGCCAAGATATTGGCTATATCCTACTTCAGAGGACACAGGAATGCATAGATTGTAGGCGGGGCTGGTATCCTCTTATTATTAAGGCTGCCTGATATTTCCCATTATAAGACCCTGTTTTCAGTTGTTTGACTTTGGCAAACTTAAACTGTTTGGGCTGAAATTTTTCATACTGTCTGCCTCAGGATAGCTTTTTCCCTGTTCTCCCCCCCCCCCCCCTTTACATTTCAGCCAAAATGGTTTAACCATTTGCAATATGAAGGGGTGGGGAGGGTGGTTTGTCCATGTGTTTAAAAAATTCTGGTGATCTTTTTCTTTGAAAATCTCTAATATGTGAGTATGCAACTATAGACTGTCATAATGCATGTTCACAAGGGGGCCGAATTGAGGTTGCATAGGCAACCTTAATTCTAAGAACACAAGAACAGCCGTACTGGGTCAGACCAAAGGTCCATCTAGTCCAGTATCCTGTCTTCCGACAGTGGCCAATGCCAGGTGCCCCAGAGGGAACGAACAGAACAGGTAATCAAGAGATTCACCCCGTATTGCCCATTCCTAGCTTCTGCCCAACCGATTAGGAACACCATCTCTGCCCATCCGGTCTAATAGCCATTGATGGACCTATCCTCCATGAACTTGTCTGGGTGTGTGTGTGGTTTTTTTAATTCTGGCATTTAACTTTTGAGTACTTGATTTTTGCAATCTTAAATGCTCTTAACAGTTTTTTGGGCGTGAGGAAGGTGTAGGGGTGTGTGTGTGTCTTCCCTCTGAACTTGGATTTAGCCTATAGATAGATATGTGGATATACAATTATAATAAAAATATAGTATATTGGGCTATGTTTTAAGTTGCACAGATAAAACCCCATGCACCCTCCTGAAGGTCTACCCCACAGTATTCCTCTGAGAATAAGCCCCCTCACTCTCCTGACCAGTTCCCAGGACTACAGCCTCCCAAAATGACTTTCCAGTGTTAAGACGTTTTATTGGTCTGATAGAAGGTGGCAATCACAGTTGTATATAGACATGTAGGCTTTAGTTGCAGAAATACAATGGATACACCTTTATAAGTTAATAGTCAAACGCCTTTCTACTTTGAAAGTAGAGCTGTTCTGAAACTTTTTCGTCCGAATTTTCTAAAGAGTAATACTCTTTTCCTAAGGAAAATGTCAGTTGTAGGACAATTTCAGTTTTGCTGGGGGCGCGGGGGAGAATCTCTTCTCTTCTTTTCTATAGGGGAAACTGAAAAGACCACTCCCCAGCTAGTCACTGGGGTGGGGGGGACTGACAGGCCCAGTTCTTTGGCTGCAGGAATTGGGAGGAGTGGGTCAGTTTCATTGCAGGCAGAAAGCAAAATTGATGAGAGCCTCCCAGATGGGCAGCTAAAAGATTCAGTTTTGGGAGAAGCAAAATGAAGTTTTTCTTGAAATCCTTTCCTGTGAGAAATTTTGGATGTTTCATTTCTGCTTGTGATGAAAACTTTCAAAAAGTGAAATTTTTCACAGGAAGGGATTTTATTTTCTTGCCAGTTTTACTTGTAAGCACTTCTGCTGAGTCGTGCACAGAAGTACCCTCAGACATACTATATTAGAGAATCTAGCAGCTGCGTTCCCTTTGCTTATGGAAAACAATGCCATAGTCTGATTGGCATGGTAAGATGACTCTGATCTAAAAATCTGTTCAGTTGAAGCAATTGGCTTGAAGTTCTACCTCAAATCTGGCAAATCATTTTGTCTGGCTACTTTCATCAAGTTTGGTATTTTTGTTTGTTTAAAGGCTATGTTCTGCCACTGTCTTTTTCTTTAAAGCAGAGCTCCTCATTTTCTATAGGGAATTCTGCTTTAAAGTCAATGGTAGGCTATGGCCCCAGATGACTTGTTAATTTGGCTTTTAAAAGGGAAGGCAGTCTTAAGGTGCATAGCTCATGCATTTCATTGTTTTCAAAATATTAATATTAAATGACTGTTTTCTTAACTCTCCATAGAGTCTCCTGTCTTTCTTTATATCTGGAGCTAATGCTATCAGCCATAGGTCTCTGCTGTAAGACAGAAGCAGAGACGTGCTGGATGCCATTAGCTCTTTGCATTATTCATGCTGTTTTCTTCTATAAAAGGTTTATTTATAGACCCTCTAAAGTTTCCAGATGTAGCCAGTCTCCCAGGTACTGCTCGATTATAATTCTCCTCTCACTATAATCTTGTATGACTGGAATGATCTAACTTGAATGTTCTGAGATAAATTTTGTTAGTTTTTAAAAAACAAACCAAAGATGAATAAAGTTTCTAATACAAATCTTGTTGCAGGTGCCAAGCCTTATAGATTAGTGGCAGGGGAAGAGACTTTTTAGTATAGACTTTACTTCCATGTGTTTGCTGTCTGGACATGAATTGTCCATGTGCTTAATTCTGTCTAATTTCAAATTTCTCTGTATCTGCTCTTAGAAACATGTACTTGCTCATCATAGGAGGATTCTCCTAACCTATCTGTCCCTGTTGAATCTCTGCTTTCTTGTGGACAGGTGACTGAAGGCCATTGGAAATGGGGGGACTTCACAGTACAGGGGAACAGTGCCTTCTTCACAGGCATCTATGGGATGTGGAACCTCTACGTCTTCGCTCTTATGTTCCTATATGCTCCATCGCACAAGAATTATGGTGAAGATCAATCAAATGGTAAACTGGGCTTTGGTGTGGCTCTTAATTGCATATCAATACTAACTTGAAATAGTCTGGGGACTGCATTGTGTAGCTGTGGTGGAGGAAGTGAAAGACAAGACTGAGGAATGGAACTAAATAGTTTTGTTTACTGAGTTTACAGTTGGTTTCCCTTGGAATATCTTTCAGTAGCACAGTGGCTCTCCAGCATTAGCTCATGTAACAGTGTTTGTTTGGACTGAAACCACTGCAAAGGAACATTCTTCTCTTCAAATGAATTGAAGGAATCATGGAAACCCTTTTTAGGCCTCGGTTTTAGAAAAGCTTGTTTCCAAGACCCAAACTCTGGAGAAATTTAATGGCAATCACTCTCTAGTTCCCAGGTCCTCCTTTTGTGCATCACACTGAAACATAGCTTTGTATTTCAGGTGATCTGGGAGTAAGTAGTGGGGAGGAGCTTCAGCTCACCACCACCATCACCCATGTGGACGGGCCAACCGAGGTTTACAAGCTGGCTCGCAAGGAGGCTCAAGAGTAACTCCTGGAACGCCTCACTTGGGACAAACACAATGAAGTACAATACACAGATTGAGACAACGTCCTCCTTGAGGAGACATCAGAAGTAACTCACTCTACAAATGCCCAGTATTTATAGTGTTCACTGAGCGGTGGCACTAAAATAGAACCTTTGTAATCTCTCTCTAATATGGTGTAGTTATCTCTGGGGGAGGGCAGGATATGTATTTTATATTTTACAGACATGCTAAACGAACACTAAGGGTGCAAAGTGAAACGTTCAAGAGTTAAAAGCCAGGATTAATGTTGCCTGCAGAACCTTAATTTGGCTCCTTGTGTGTATGCAGGATGATAGTCTTTAATTACTGGGGGTTTTACACAGGACCTCTGCCTCATTCAATGCACAAAATGGACAGTGGAGGTATCACTTAAGAGGAGGTATTTAGTATTTTGTCATCTTTTTGTGTGTAATTTCCTCAAACACACAGAAAATGCAAAATTATATTCTGTATCTAACCATATTGACACCACCTTCAGTGCCCCCCCCCCCCCATGGCAGGGTTCAAACCTTTAGACCTGTAGCACAGACCACTGCCACTTAAGCTAACAGTGACTGGTAGCAGTAGTAGGCTGTTACCTGGTGTGTGGACTAGGCACTAAAGGGGGAAGAGATGCACTCTTTACTAGTGGGTTTCACAGCTATTTGCTGATAGAGGAATGTAGGAACTCTGAACTCCTGGATTCTTTTCCAAGTCCTGGAGGGGAATATACTCTAGTGGTTATAACCTTTCTGCCCTTATCCCCCAACTTTCCCGTATCCTCCTATCTGCCCCACTCCCATTGGGCTCCTGAAACCCCTTCCCTCCCCACCCCTCCTTCCTCCATTTCTCATTCCTCTGCATTCCAGTGATGGCTCCTTCTCATCCATGATGCCTGGGTGTCAGGAGTGGGAGCATTGAGGACACAGGAGAGAGTGTCTCCCTCTGTTCCTGTGCCCAGTGCCACGGCATCCTGCAGTAGCTGGGAGGAGCAATTGCAGGGCAACTCCTGCTCAAAGACTACAGCACTAACATGGAGCATACTCAGAGATGGAATGTCTGGAGAACTTAGCTGCCAAATCTGCACTGAGCATGTGAGAACCAATATTTTTCAGTGTCTCGTAACTTGGCCAAACTTCCTGACCAGTTCTTAGACTCTTTGGGGACTCCACAGTTGAGCAGGACTTTCCCTGCAATTGCTGCTTTTGGCTGCTGCGGGATGCTGTAGTGCTGCACATGGTATTAAGTCCTGTGCTCTCCCTGCTAATGCCCAGGCAGTGTGGAGGAGGAAACAGCCTGATTTCAAATGCAGAGAGGATGATCCAGACCTGGAGGAAGAGAGAGTGGACTAGGATACATGTGGATTGGAGGTGTGGGGGAGAGGGACTGACTGGCTGGGCAGGGAGATTAGGAGAAGGCGCTAGAGCTGTGGTGAGGGAGAGAGGAAAACTAAGACAGGCATAGGTTGGAGGGGACTGGGGCGGAAGGGGAGAGGCTGAGAGAGATGGGCAGAAGGGTCTGTGCCCACTAGAGTGCATGGAATGGATTCCTGAGTGTCTCATTCCTGCTGTCAGCAAATATCTTTTGAAACTCCTGGCAAAGTCTGTGTCATCCCCCTCGAGCTTGGTCCATGCAGAGGATGAGTCTACTGCTGTCGGTTGCTCAAGTAATAGAGGTTTGTGCTACGAATCTAAAGGTTCCAAATCTGCTCATGCATAAGGCTATGTTTTTGTCACTGAGGTCACAAAGTCCTAGAATCCATGACTTTCGGGGACCTCTGTGACATTCTCCGCTTCAGCCCCATGGGCTGCAGGACTCTGGAGCTGACAGCCAGTGGGGCCCTGGCAGGGTTCCAGTGACAGGGGCCCCCTGGATGGTTCCAGCAACAGGTTAATAGACTCCTGAGCGGGCCCTCCTTAGGGTTTCAGCAACAGGTGACCGCCTTGCATGGTGAGAGGGGGACGCCTCAGGCGAGTGGCTGGGGTTTCCCGTTTTCTCTCTGGGAACTATGGTCACCCTGCAGCTCCCAGCTGCCATGGGCAGAGGGGGGGGCACAATCATTTTTCAGTTGGCTTTTTTTTTTTAAAGCCTGGGAAATTTCACACCATAAACTACAGTAGTGCTAAGGTTGCAAAGTCAAGCACTCAGAAGTTAGGAAATGCCAGTATTAAGCTTGCCTGTGTAACCTTAATATGACCCTCTTCTGCATACACATTATGATGTAGTTTTTAATTAATGATCTCGCACTATTTCCTGCTCCCCATAGGCCCCCTCTGCCTTATCCAGTGCAGAGGATGGACCAGCTGTGGGGATAAATCAGGGATGTGTAGTGAAGGATGCTACTGGCTGTAGCATCCCCATCACTAAATGTGCGTGTTTCATTTTCTGGCTGCTCACCTTGAGGTACCTAGGACCAAATTTGCAGAAGTGCTAAGTGCTCCAACTGAAGTCAAGTGGTGCTACACTTGGAGCATAGATTCTTAAGCGCTGTGAAAATGCTAAACCTCTTAAACAAGGCTCTGGGCTTCTCAAATTTGGTACCAAAAATTAATGGACACTTTTTGACAATTTTGGCCATAATTTCTGTGCCTCAGTTCCCCATCTGTAAATGGGTAAATGCCACGTACGTGTGTGTGTGTGTGTGTGTGTGTGTGTGAGAAAAGATCCATGTATTAGTGTTTGAAGCACTCGGAGAGCACTAGGAGGAAATTGTTAATTTTGTATCCAGTGCAGAGTTTGGATGGGTTTTGTCAAATAAAGCCTGGATCCACATTGAGGAGAATAAAAGAAGATATTGAATAAATATATGCTCACACAATGAGGCCGGGGTCCTCTGGAGAAAAATATAGATAAGCATATAATTAAAGACTGTAACATAAAACATATATTCCCAAGGGGGTAGAGTTGAGTTGCCCTTCCAACCTCAATTCTAGCATTTCACAACTTTTGAGAGCTTGACTCTGCAACCTTAATGTTACTTTAACTTTAGTTTTTATGTAATATCTATATACCTAGAATTAATTCATCTTGATTTCTTTTATAGTGTAGTGTAATGTTGCATGTTGTAAAGATTGATTTACGAAAGAGTCATTGCAGCTTTAAAACCAAATCTTGTGTGTCCAACACTAACAAATCTGTTATGGTGTAGATATCTTTTTTTTATATTTGCTAAACTAAGTGCCACTTGCGTACCAGAAACAGCCCCTGGGTCTTATTAAATTGTTTGTTGTATGTTCACTTTTTACAAAATGCTTTAAGCAACCTGGAAAAAATGTAGTTTTGTTAATTTAAATAAAATATACAATATTGTGGGTTTGTTGTTTCATTGAGTGAGAAGAAATTGTAGCGTTTTTTTGGGTGTCTTTTTATGGTTTGTCTGCTGAACTACAGTGGATAGACCAGTGGGGCGGAACTGCGCTTTACTGGAGACCTGAATTTCCCACCAAGCCACTGATCTAGTTCTTGGTGATCTTTTTCACCTTAAATTCTAATCATTGCATTTGTTATGAAAATGCAAAACTGATTTTTTGGAAGCTGGAATTCTTTTGCATAACTCGTTATGAGGCAAGATGCCTAACGTAAGCAACTTGTCACTTCAAATGTTAGTCTTAAAGGTGCCACAGGACCCTCTGTTGCTTTTTACAGATTCAGACTAACAGGGCTACCCCTCTGATACTTCAAATGTGATGAGATGCTGAAGAGCAGTACTTCAGTGGCTGAACTCATTCTCTCTTTAATCCCTCACATTAGAAGCCGTTATGTTATCAAAGTAACTTGGGTCTTGCTTACACCGGGCCAGATCCAATGCTTTTTGAAGTCCATGGGAACTGAAGAGGGGCTGGTCTCAATATCACAGGTATTTGGTGTTGGACCCTACAGCTAACTGGAATCCCCCTTCTGTTTTCTTGTACTTCAAACTGACTTTCCTAACTAGTTTGGCATGTACATCTGCCCAGGGGTATTCTGTGAAGGGAAAGCTAATGTAGTAAGTGAAATAATTTGAACTGACAGTTAAACTTATGGGAGACCATTACCCACTGCTTGAGCTACAAGGTGAGATGAGATTGATTGATTTATTGGCATGCTATGACATTGTTTTTTGAGAACTAGGAAACTGTCAGGAAGAGTGAGTTCCCTTGGTCAGAAAGTGTTCAGAGCTAAAACCAAAATCCCCTTCTCTGATTAGGCTTTCTTGCAATAGTACCCTCCCTTTCATACTAATGTCCCCAAACACTCCCAAGCCTGCTCCTTGCTAGCAGAAAATGAAGCCTGAGGTGCCGTTGGCAGTTGCCCTTGTAGGAGGCACTTGGCTGTTACAGTGATTGTGCTGCAGGGGAGCATTTCCAAACAGAGGCACCATGCTCATATTATATGGTTTCAGTCTCGCATACACTGTTCTGAACCCTTCCTATGCCATCAAACAGCACGGAGCACGAACAAGCGTGCTGCTCTATGACCACTTTAAAAAAGCTAGCAAACCTGCAGAGCTTTCCTAAGTACATGCTGCCAGCTTTATTCAACAGAACAAGGTAAAGTACTTTTTAACACCATCCTAATTAACAGACTATATAAGAATGACTAGCACCAGGGTACAAACTGCTGTGCCTTCTTAGGGTACTTCAGGGCATGGTGTCAGTTAGGACTGGTTTATGCAGGAAACTTTCATCGGCATAGCTACATCTCTCAAGGGTGCAAAAAAATTCACACCCCTGAGATGTAGTTAAGCCAACCTAACCCCCGGTATAGCTGGGTCACTGGAAGATTTCTTCTGTCAGTCTCGCTACTACCTCTCGGGGAGGTGGATTAACTACAGCAACTGGAGAACCCAGTCCCGTTGCTGTAGTGAGGGTCTACCCTGTAGCGCTAGAGCAGTGCAGTGGTGGCACTGGAGTTGTGCTACTGTAGCATTTTAAAAGTTAACATAGCTTCAGACATAAGACCATAGTTTGTTCAATACTGGCAAGATAGCAGAAGGCATGAACTGTGCTGCGAGACTTGTGCTTCTGGAAGCACCTGGAAAGGAGCTGGAGTCTTGTTTACACTTAGGCCTTGAGCAGTAGCCATTATGCTTCCAAGCAGGCTTTGTACATTTTACTTGTCTGTCTCGATCCCATGGACCTTGAGTTTTGTCACAATTCTAGGTGCAGTTCACCACATTCGTAGTGTGACTTAGTTTACAAAACCAGCTGTACACTAATGCACCACTACAATGAGTTGAAGGCATCTGGAGTACCCTGCGTCTGGCCCACATTAAATATAGGAACCCAACCCTGCATTTCTTATGCACCCAGACTTCCCTTGTCTTCAGTGGGAATCCTGGGTGCTCAAAGGCAGGGCGAGGCCCAGCTCCCCCTCTGCACCTCTGCCTGTGATGGAATGTGAAATTAGAGGTTGCCAAAAAGCATCACTGTAATCAAACCTCCTTTGTAACTTCTGTACTTAGTTGATGAAACAGTATTAAGCTGGTGCCCATAACACTCCTAACAATCACTCTTCACTCCATACGCTGCCAACAATGGGGAAAGCTTTCTAGACGAGAAAACGTTACTGTTGTATTTATAGTGCAATAAAAGGGGCCCCATGACTTTATTTATGCATGAGGATTAAATGGAAAACCAGGATAATGGATTAAGTAGAATACCTAAATGAGGCATCAAACCATTAAAAATAAAGACTATTTGTATATGGAAAAATAAACTGGGAGCATATATTTAACAAGAGTGACAGATGCGAAAGGAGCTGAGAATATCCATTTATCCAGCTAAAAAGACTAAGGAGAGCATGTTGCATGACAATGAGTGGCTTAATGGGAGACGGTGCTAACTGGGGAACAAAGTTTTTACACTTGGTTTATCACAGGCCATGTCATTTATCTAACAGATGTCTGCAATTAACATTTAAAAACAAAGACCAATTAAAATGCCTCTTATGGCTTCAGAGTAGCAGCCATGTTAGTCTGTATCCACAAAAAGAACAGGAGTACTTGTGGCACCTTAGACTAACAAATTTATTAGAGCATAAGCTTTCGTGGGCTATAGCCCACTTCTTCGGATGCATATAGAATGGAACTTATATTGAGGAGATCTATATATCTATATCTATTTAGATATATAGATCTCCTCAATATAAGTTCCATTCTATATGCATCCGAAGAAGTGGGCTATAGCCCACGAAAGCTTATGCTCTAATAAATTTGTTAGTCTAAGGTGCCACAAGTACTCCTGTTCCTCTTAGGGCTGTTTGTGAAGCTGTTGTAAACTGCTGGCTAGGTTGCATTAGAAACTGATGCAGTTTGCATTCGCTTCTATTCTCTGAAGATTAGGGCACAAACATTCAGACATTTTATTGACGCTGCAGAGGTGAAGTAGTCCAGAAAAGCCAGGATGGTTAAAGAGTATCAATTTAATTAGTCATGTTTGGACAATTGTTTTACTTAGTCTGATATGGAACATCTAAGAATACTGTTTGATGTGGTTTGGTTTGTTTGTTTGCTGACTTCCTCCCTCTCCTCTCCTCTCTCTCTCTCCCTTCCCCTCCCCCCCCCCCCCCCCCCACTATAGTCTATTTCTCCTGCTTGTGTGGTTCTTACACACAGCAGCAGGACAGAGAAACCCTTTTTTGAATAGGAAAAGGTGACTGTAAAACCACAAAAATTGGCAGAGGATAGGTATGGGGTGTGAAACTGATTGCATTTTACATCACTTTAAAATCTAGAGGAAGCCATTTGCAGTGCACAAGAAGTTCTATTTAGCCTACAAAACCCAGAAATTATTCAGCATATTCTTGAGTGCATCTACTGGTACCGTATGTATTCAGGAACTTTTCAATAAAAGGGTTCTTCGTTGGAAATGTTTTGTCAAAATGGACACTTTTGGTGGGAGCGTATCCATTTGGATTAAACTATCAGGAAGGTTTCTCAGGCCCGGGAATTTCTGATCAAATCCAGAGAGTGAGACCCCAAAATAGCCAGTAAGCTGGGGGTGAGAGAACTCGCCTCTGATGTGGGCGAGCCAAGTGTGTGTCCCTACTCTGCCATTCTCCCACAGTGAAGGTGAATGTCCTGCCCTCCAGGCTACCGGCTGTTCGGGGTTGGGTCTCTGCTGGAGCTGTTCCACTTGGTATAAATAATTAAGCATTCAGAGAGAGAGAGAGAGACTGACTCTGTACCCCACTTGGGATATGGGAGAACCAAGTTCAAGTCTCTGCTCTAAATTAGGAAGAGCAGGGATCTGAGCCTGGATTTCCACCACCCCAGGAGCGTGCCCTGACCACCAGGCTACTGGCTATGCTGGGTCCTGGCTCATGCTCTCAAACTTTTCACAAAACCTTTGGAAAGTTCATGGATTCTTCTGGCATGCAACTGGACCAGTTTCTGAAATCCCACAGCTCTAATATGCATACAGAGTACTCCTATAACAGATGTGAGCCTTGATAGGCTAAATACAGCACAGAAATCTAAATGCCACCTCTGGGTCCCCTGGCCTGGTGTTCTTACTGTTGCCTGTAGGTTTGCTTGCATGTTCTTCCAGATCCAATTTCACTTGCAAATTGCCTGAAGCATATATTGTAGGGGACAATCCTACACTAACCCCAGCCTGTGAATCTGACTAGCCCTTCCATCTCCAACTTCTATCGCCAGATGTGCACTAAGAGCACATTGCCTGTACGGCTATCCTAATATACTGAGCTTGCAAAGCACTCCTAGTGTGGATATAGTGTTTACCAGCCCAACTGCATCTATACTGGGGCTTTTGCCCGCACGGCTATGTTGGCCAGGGATCCCACCCCTGACCAACCTCTCTATGCCAGCAAGAGTTTGTAGTGTAGAGCTAGCCTATGGTTCTGTGACTGAAGAACTAAAAAGCACCTGCTGAATGGGCAGTTCTGGCTCTCCCCACAGCTGAAGAGGCTCTATGAGACTGCCATAAATAGCTGCTGCATGAATTGGAAGGGGAGGAGGGGCAAGATAGTGTCATGTGATTCACTTTTGTGTTCCTGCACCTTTTAAAGCAGCCAAGCACCAATCTAAATCACAGCTCTCAGAAGAGGGGAGACAGATCCAGTCTTGTCTCAGCAGCCAGTGTTGAGCCGATCTCCTTCCCATCCCCACAGCACTTTTCAAGCCCTCAGTTTTGCTGGTGAAGGAGGCCAAGTATGGCTGGGGCAGTTATAGAAAACATGAGCACTAAAAAGCTGTGCATTATTGGAGGGATCTTGCTGATTTTCCAAGTCATTGCTTTTCTAGTGGGAGGTCTGATGGGTAAGCAGGACCGGCTCCAGGGTTTTTGCCGCCCCAAGCGGTGGGGGGGGGGGGGAGCCACGATCGCAATTGCGATCGGTGGCAGGTGCTTCCCTCCAAGAGGGACCCGCCTCCGAATTGCTGCCGAACAGCCCGACGTGCCGCCCCTTCCCCTTGGCCGCCCCAAGCACCTGCTTGCTGGGCTGGTGCCTGGAGCCGGCCCTGTGGGTAAGTGTTAAAGGTGCAAACTTTCTCCTTCCCTCTGTCCTGTTTAGTTGTGTTGCTGAATTGCTTCTACGAACATGCATCTTCCCCAGAGCTCTTTGTGGACTCCAGTGGCTACCAGGAAAGAAAGGGCAGAGAGAAAAAAGATGGTACTGCCTAGTTTCAGTATCTGCTTGGAGAGGAAGGGAAAATTGAATAAGAACTTTGAAACTAAAAATCTTTAACTTCTCTCAGAGCAGTTACAGGAAGTAACTTAATCTTCAGTTGAACAATTAATAACAAAAACAACTGCTGGGAACTGCTCCAGCAGAAGAATCTTGTTTATCTGTAATTGTGCTGTGATGGTGGGTTTTTTCCCTCTTTAAAGTCTCTCGCAGATTTCATTTCAGGAACTCTGCCAAGAGAGAGCTCAGTACAAGTTACAGTGGGGGGGGGGGGTCTGCTTCCTGAGGTGGGCTCTTGGCAGAGTGAGAGGAGAATGGAAGAGATTGAGGAGGCATTTTGGTAGAGTGACACTTGAGGTTCTCTGTGTTTTGTGATGTTTTTTCCCTCAGGGCTTTTTGAAGAGCTCCTTTCTCACGTCAGGGAAGCTGCTAAGCAGGGAAATAGCAGTGTGATGTTTGGTTTCCACAGATGGTGGATTTCAGGTGAAATATTTTTACTCATGCCAGGTTTGCAACAGTGACTGGAAACTTTTGCAACTAGGATGTTGCTCAACAGGGTTTCAGAGCTTCCTTAGTTTCATGTCTGTTATGTGCAGCTTGTGCAACCTCCTTTATTGGGAACAATATGGTGCTAGGAATGCAGTAGTCCCTTTTTAGCTCTAAGAAAGGAGAGGTAATGGTATAAAAGGAGAGGATCTAGCCGAAGTGACATAGACATTATACATTCAGCCCTCACTCCTATCTACCCTGCCAATTGCAGGTTGCTGATGCCCTTATATATAGTATTTTTTTTGCGGGGTGGGGGGGAATCGCTGCGTGGGTAGATGCTTAGAGGACAAAAGCAACAACAAATGCATGATCTCCACTTGTAACTGGAGGACTAAGTTGTTCAATGGCAGGCTCTGCTGATGAGGAACGCCACTTCTAATCCTCTGACAAAGTTTGAAAACAGCTCATGCTTCGCTGATTTTACAAGGCAGGATTTAAAGTTTTATCATTTATTCTGGCCAGTATTTCTACTCTGGCTTTAATCTGTTAGTAGCTCATAGCTGTCACAAAGGGTGACCGCACTTCCCCCTCCTATTTGTACAGAGTCCTGGTGATGGCCTTCCAGCTAGTAAAACCATATTGCCTGAAGCAGTTAAACCCTGTTTTCATCCTGGTTTAATTACTAGTCGGGGTGGACTCAGTGTTAAATGTATTTATTGAAGCCGAAATCTGAACTAGACCGGTGGTTTTAGCACAGCTTGGCCGGGAGCTACCAGCCAGCTAAACCCGATCAAAACAGCTTGTGGTAAGTGTAAAACCAAGAAGTGTAAAATCATTTCTACTTTGGCTTCATTACTGCTGCATTATCCTTAATAAAAAGGAGTGGTTGGGCCCTGTTACCACAATGTCCATTGAATTACCCATGTGCCTAACTACCTTGCTGAATGGGGACCCTGTAATCTGAGCTGGCGCTAGGCATAAGCAGACTAAGCAATTGCTTAGGGCCCTGGGCAGCTCCAAAGTGGGGCCCCTATTTGCTTTATTTTTGTTTTTGTTTATTATGGGGGGGTGCTCCTGTGAGAGGCCCCCAAAGGGGTAGCGCCGCTTCTGTTGTGTTTTCTAAAGTGAGCCTTGTCTATTGCTCTAGGTATCTGGAAGCCACAAAGAATGCATATTCTAGATGTCTCATCACAAATGTACCTGGACCGGATTCTGATCTAGTTTACCTGTTTTAATTTCCTTGACTTCATGGGAATGGCTCCTGATCTACACCGATGTGAAGTCAAAATCAGGCTCAATAAGGCCTTTTTCATCTTAGAATTTTTGCCAAGAATTTCCACTCTTGTGAACATGAATGGTAGATAGGATGGGAGTGGTCATGCAGACAGGGCTCTCCCAAGCTGTCTAGAGCTGCTTGGCGCAGGGCTAGACAGAAGGAAGATGTAACCTACACTTGTGCTCCCATAGTTGCTATCTTCCATTGCTAAAGCTGAACCACTGGTAGCAATGGTGGGAAACTTTTGGCAAAGAACCCTAGTGTAGACCAGGCCTCTCTTTACCAGAGCAAGAAACAGAAGGATGTAGAATTGGGTGCCACTGGTACTACCAGTATGTGTAATTATATGATAACTGGAACGTACCTGTTCAGTTATCAGTGTCTCCATCCAGAGGCTGAACAGGCTTGTTCTGCAGGTTACTACAGCCAGGATCCCAGCTGAGGACCTCATGCTTTGGAGCAATATCTTCAGAGGGGAGCTTAGAGAATGTCCCTCTGGCACAAGTAGATGTTGCTTTTCACTTATACTTGCTCCTGCATAAGCAGAAGGGTTTCTAGGGAACATCCTCTTTTTAAGACCTGCTGGAAGGGATTCACTGGCATAGAGCTGGTCCTATGTGCAATCCTTGAGAAAGGGTCGGTGGTGAATACCTGCACAAAAAGCAGTTAGTCATTGTGCCATGGAGTTGCAGATTTTATGAATGTGATTTGTGTTTCATTTTCAGCTCCGAGTGCCACTACAGCTGTGCTTTATAGGTCAATAAAATGCATAGATGTACAAAAACCCCACCACCAAACCAAATGCTAATGCCCTGGGGACCCAGCCAGTGTGAGAAGATCCGAGATCTTGACGAGGAAATGAGCAGACCAATAGACATTGATAATATTGTGTTTGCTGTTCACTTCCCCCTCCCCAACAGGGAGATGAACCCCTGGCTCCAGTTCATGATTGTCACCATGGTGCCGGACATCGTGTTCAAGAGGGATAATGCCATCAGTAAGTCACTTACTAATTGCCCCCATGCTGCTTGATCCAAATATCTCCCTGTGGCATTTTTAAATGGATTTTTAAAAAAAAAATTAAGCAATTTTTTTTCCTGCTTCAAGTGACAATAAAGCTTGAACACTCCTGAACAGAAGCGCTCCTAGCACAGTTCAGAATTTCGGAATGATTGTAGAGGAGAAAAGTAGACAGCCTGGGGGAGCTATTACTGCTTGATGTGCTTGGTTAGTATTAATTGTATTACAGGAGCACCTAGAAGTCTCATTTTGCTAGTCCCTATACAAACATATGGCATGAAATGGACTCTGCCCTGAGGAGTTTACAGTCTAAACTCCTCTGTGTTCTGTAGTGTTGTGTGTGTCAGCTCAGCTGTCTCATGCTCTCCCCTCAATCAGTAGCATTTGGTTCAGGGGTGCTCTGTGTAGTGTTTTGGGTTCCTTCAGGCTGATGGTGCTCTATGAATGTAAAATGTTACAATGGGCATCTTAGCCTCCAGTGCAAGTATATCAGAAAGTGTGAGTGTTCAAAGCTGGGCGATCAGGGTAACACTGACATGCCCTCTTCTCTCGATTGTGCCATGCTAGCAAGGGGCAACTCCAGACAATTCGCCTCAAAATTGCACAGTCAGTGTGGCAGCAACTGCTCTTCCATTTTACATGTCAGGGACCAAAAAGGGATGATCTTGTCTAGCGATTTATTCCAATCTGTAAAAATGGGTACAAATGGATACGTTGGTAAAATGAATGTACTATCCAGCTCACCAGGAGACTGAGACCACATGAATCTGTGCCAGTAGGTGAACACTTCAATCTCCCAGGACATTCTATAACAGATTTAAAAGTAACTATTCTTGAACAAAAAAACTTCAGAAACAGACTTCAAAAAGAAACAGCAGAACTAAAATTCATTTGCAAATTTAACACCATTAATTTGGGCTTGAATAGGGACTGGGAGTGGCTGGCTCATTACAAAAACAGCTTTGCCTCTCCTGGAATTGACACCTCCTCATCTGTTATTGGGAGTGGACTATATCTACCCTGACCGAATTGGCCCTGTCAACACTGGTTCTCTACTTGTGAGGTAACTCCCTTCTCTTCATGTCTCAGTATATAATGCCTGCATCTGTAATTTTCACTCCATGCATCTGAAGAAGTGAGGTTTTTTTACCCACGAAAGCTTATGCCCAAATAAATCTGTTAGTCTTTAAGGTGCCACCGGACTCCTTGTTGTCTTTGTGCTTCTAATATGACTTGCACTCTTCATTTGAAGAGCTCTCTGAGTGTGAAGTGCTGTTGTTCAGAGGCAAGTAGCATGTAGTGTGCAGTTTGGTTCTGCAGGGATGGAAATAATGATTCTAATTCCAGTGTGAACTGACTTTTTATTAAAAGAAGAAGGTTAGGCTTGTGATTTAGGCCCTGCACTAGGATTTAGGATGAGTGAGTTCAATTCCTGGCTTTGCTACAGACCTCCTGTTTGACTACGGGTAACTCACCTTACTTCTCTGACCAACTTCAAGCTGCCACTGCAGCTCTTCTGTGTAATTTTGGAGTTGGTTAGCAGATTTCCCACAGGACTTGCTTTGCGCAGATTTTCAGGCCAGAAGGGACAATGATCATCTGGTCTGACCTCCTTGGGTGAGACACACAACCTCATCCACTGAGGAGAAGTCATGAACCAATGCACGTGCTCTTAGAAAGCCAACAAGCTCCGGAGACACAGCCTGGTCCCGTTCTGTCCGAGTCTCTCTCACTAGTCCCAGGGAAAACTGGGTTTTCTGAAAGCCCCCACCATCCCTGTGTGTATCTTGGCCCAATTACCATATTGCTCAGTGGTGTCTTTGGACTTGCGTAAGTGGGGAAATTACACTGGAATAAAGTTACTTTCATTCTAGAATAGTGTCCGTATGGGGAGCTATACTGGCACAGCTATAGCGCTATAATTATACTACTATGTCTGCCAGTCAGTTCCCCCATGAAGACCAGGCCTTCGTTATAGGGTGAAAATAATTAAGTCTTCCTTCTTCCCAGTTGTCCAGCCTGTCCATCTAGGGTCCAGCCACAGTGGCCCCATGATGGCTGCTCTATTGTTTGGGTAGTTAAATTCATTCAGTCCCAGAGGCTTGCAATCGCTGGTCTTGTGACCGTATCTATCTGTGGGTGAGGGTGCAGAAACTGTCTGCTTCCTTCTCTTCAACTCACACAGCACATAAATCACATTTTGGAAACCGATCAATAATTGTTACAGAGCACCCCTCCTTTCATTATAGGGGCATAAACCAACTCCAAGTGGATAGCACATGGGGCCCTTTGAAAATCCCAGCTTTGGAGAATTGAATTAGATGGTAATGCTACAAGTGAGTGAGCTCTATTATGCCTAGAGAAGGGTACCATAATGATTGAGCAGCTGGCTCTTTGACCTGTTCTCAAGTAAGGCCGTAAACATCTAACCCTCCAGGATGGGCTAAGGGTAGATTTTCCAGAGCAATCCGTGTTGGCCAATCTTTATTCCCATTGATTTCAGTGGGGCAGAGTTAGGCCACTGCTGAGTGCCTTTGAAAATCCCTCCTTAAATCACCACCCGAGAGAGACATCCTTGAATTTTATCACAATATCTCTCCTCCTTCCCTGAGCCGACATTGCCTACAGTTTGCGTTGTAATGACTTTGGTTGGTTGTTACCCTTGCAGAAGACAACGCAGAGATTATATTTGACGTGTTATTGGCTTATCGTGATGACATGGTTGCTGAATGGACAGAAATGGTACATGCAGTACAGACCTGAAAGCTAAAATGCTCCTTTGCCTCTTCAAAAGTAAGTTATGGGACAAAATTTAGTCAGGGGTCCACTACTTCAGTATTCTCATGCTTCACAGGATTTAGCTGCTGCATCCATGTGTCCTGAATGAGTATTTGATTGCCCTATCTGGACATTGCCCTGTGATCAAAGCCTTAACTAGAGGAAAGCAGACTAGACCTAGGAGTGAGTACAACTTTGGAGTAGAAAGATTGTCTTGTGGGTAAGACAGTGAGACAGAACCTAGATCTCCTGACCCTACTCTAACAGTCTTCTGGCATGACCTTGGGGAAACCACTTGTTGTTCAGTTTCTCCTGTTGTTGTTAAAAGGAGCAGGGAGGGAAAAGGAAATAATGCCTGTCATCACTGTGGAGTTGGGAGAGTTAATCCACTAATGTTTGTAATATGCTTGGAGATCCTTAGGAGATGATATAGCTGTGCAAGGTCTATGCATTATGCAGAATATTCCGATGTGATTGGAGCACAAACCAGGTGAGACGAGACGAAAAAGTTCATTTGCCTTAGTTATCCCTGTTTTTGTTTTTTTTTGCAACAGTGCTATTTACTGTAACTACTATAGTCCTTTTTTTAAAAATAAATGACAACTCAGTAACATGTTTCAGCTCCAGGTATCTGCTTAACCAACTGTCCCACCTCACAAGTGAAAGGCAATATGGTAATGTAATTGCCTGTCTTATTCCACAGTCCTGCTTTCTCTGAAAAGGGAATACTCAGGATATGATAAGGACTTTGTACTGTGCATCTCCACATTTTAAAGCAGTAACTGACTGTTTTGGACCATGGTAAGGTCCAATTAAGTGTGAACAATGCTGACTCTTGTATTTTTCCTCTCTATGCCATTCCACCAGACTAGAGCACATGAAGGCCAATTCTATTACTGTGATATGCTGCCTTTCATGGAAATTGGAACTGTGGCTCACTACTTCTACCTCATCAACATTCGACTCCCTGTGAACGAAAGTCAGGCAGTTAATGTGGGCATTGGAGAAATAAAGGATGTTTGCCTGATAGTAAGTGTGTGTGTCATTTTTATCACTTGCCTTCAGTAAATGATATCAAATATCTTAACCACTACTACAAGTGGACTGGGACAACCAATTTTATTTCATCTGTGCCTCACAGGGCACCTTCTAGTCATCACCAATCTGCACAAAATTGAATTGATTTATCAGTAAAATACCCTAGTTCCTATTCCTAATCCATTGAGCTATCTAGCCACCACCTTTTGTGGCACACAGAACCAGAAGAGTTTTTGTTTAAAACACATTAGTTCTCACTCTAAGTTTTTACAAAGGAAAACTCAGACCCCATAACTCCACACCACAGTTACCTCCTAAGACTTTGTTGGATTGGGAAACTGAATGGGGGCTCTTAACTTCTGTCACCATTGGAACCCAGTTCACAGCTGTAATATTCATTGCATTATATGAAATGCGTTAGTTTCCAGCCAGCTCTTAAGGTTCACATCACAAAAACACCACTATCACTGGCACTAATTGGCATCCTTGTTGTCAGTCTTTACGGAGAGAGGAGGAGCAAGATGACAGCCTTCACGTGGTGCTTCTGTTAAGTGTTGGTGGGGTTTCTTTTTTTTTCTGTGTTGTGAAAATTAACCAACTGCCAATGTCATCAATTGGCCACCAGATGTTGTATTACCGACCTCCCAGTGAACATAGCAATGATTATACTATCTCAAACCGCCCTTTTCAGGACCAAAAAAGAACAGTTGGGCCAGTCCTCTGAATATACCAACTTAATGTAGAAGGGATGTCCAGGGAAAAAGCCGATTACCTCTCGAGGACCCTCAAAGACCATCACATTGACCTTGTGGCCCTCCAAGAAACACATGTGAAAGAAGATAAAGGTGCCAGACATAAAACCTATGGCTATACCAAAATCGCTGCTGTCAACCATCCAATACATGGGATAGCAGTGTACATGCAAAATGGATTAGAGGATATGGAAGTTTTGGAAGAATCATCAACCAGTGGAAGAGAGATCAACATGGTTAGAATCAGGGACATCATTATAGTAAACATATACAAGCCACCTAACATCATGTGGCTTGATCCCATCTCGCCTTCCCTTCCTCATCCGGCCATCTACATGGACAACTTTAACAGCCATCATGAAGACTGGGGATACTACTCAAATGACACAGCTGGGGAACAGATCACAGAATGGGGAACAGATCACAGACTGGGTCCCCCTCGAAGACCTCCACCTGCTCTATGATCCGAAGCAATCCGGATCATTTTGGTCTGTGAGGTGGACAATGGATCACAACCCTGACCTGTGTTTTGTGACCCGTAATAGTGCAGGTGTCCCATTGGCCACAACAACAATCATCCTGAGTTACTTCCCGCATAGCCAACATCGCCCAATCCTCCTCCAGATTAGCCTGGAAGTGCCTCTTCTGCAGTCTGTGCCAAAGCTGCATGGGAATTTCCGCAAGGTTGATTGACCTACCTACACTTCAGAAAAAGAACATCAAATCCCACAGCGCGAACCAATACCTAGAAACTTCGTCCATTTTTCAAACATCCTAAAACTGACCGCTAAGTAGTACATCCCGCACAGTAACTGCAAGGCTTTCACCCCCTGCTGGACAAAAGAATCTGAGTCCCTCCTGAGGGAATAGGAAAGGAGCAGCAACCCAGATAAAGCCACTGCGCTGCTTGAGTCCTTGAATTCGGTGTGCCTGGAAAGGTGGAAAGAGACTGTTGAAAGCCTTGATTTCACCCATTGGCGTCATAAGGCATGGGCTCTTTTGCGGCAACTTGGAGGATCCCAGCCAGTAACACGATGCCCGGCAAAGGTGACCGCAAATGCTGTCGCCTCTTATCTTCTTTCTTTCTAACAGCTAGACGCTGACAGACAAGGTTACATGCCAGGAGGTCCAGTGGGAATTCCTCAGAAACCTTCAACAATGCTCAGAGGAATCCCCATTCTCCTCCCCATATTTTGTTGAGATCGATGTTGCACAGTTGGAAACCAAAAGCCGGAAAGCTGCAGGGGTTGATGGCATTCCTCCAGAGTTTCTCAAGAACCTGTGGAGATGGGGACGGGAATGGCTGGCGGTGCTTTTTACTGCTGTACATAGAACTGGAGAAGTGCCAACAAGCTGGCAACGGGCCACAGTGGTTGCCCTATTGAAGCCTGGGAAACCCCAGAGGATGCAGCCAGCTACCGCCCCATCTCTCTTCTCTCAACCATCAGCAAGCTAATGGAATGGGTGCTGCTCCACCATCTGTCTGCCATTATCGAAGACATACTCCCAGCGGAGCAGGCAGGATTTTGCCTGAAGAGGAATTGCTGTGACCAAGCAAAAAAACAAGGAGTCCTTGTGGCACCTTAGAGACTAACAAATTTATTTGGGCATAAGCTTTCGTGGGCTAGAACCCACTTCATCAGATGCGTGAAGTGAAAAATACAGGAGCAACTATAAATACATAAAAGGATGGGGATTGCTTTACCAAGTGTGAGGTCAGTCTAAAGATAAATCAATTAACAGCAGGATACCAAGGGAGGAAAAATAACTTTTGAAGTGGTAAGAGAGTAGCCCATTACAGACAGTTGACAAGAAGGTGTGAGTAACAGTAGGGAGAGATTAGTATTCGGGAAATTTTAAGTTTTAGGTTTTGTAAACACCCAACCACTCCCAGTCTTTATTCAGGCCTAATCTGATGGTATCCAGTTGGCAAATTAATTCCAGTTCTGCAGCTTCAAATTGGAGTCTGTTTTTGTTTTTGAAGTTTTTTTTAATTGAAGAATTGCCACTTTTAGGTCTGTTATTGAGTGACCAGAGAGATTGAAGTGTTCTCCTACTGGTTTTTGAATGTTATGATTCGTGATGTCAGATTTGTGTCCATTTATTCTTTTGTGTAGAGACTGTCCAGTTTGGTCATTGTACATGGCAGAGGGGCATTGCTGGCACATGATGGCATATATCACATTGGTAGATGTGCAGGTGGGAATGAGCCCTGGATGGCGTGGCTGATATGGTTAGGTCCTATGATGGTGTCCCTTGAATAGATATGTGGACAGAGTTGGCACCGGGGTGTGTAGCAAGGTTTGGTTCCTGGGTTGGTGGTTGTGTGTTTTTTGTTTGTTTGTTTGTGTGGTGTGTAGTTGCTGGTGAGTATTTGCTTGAGGTTGGGGGGCTGTCTGTAGGTGAGGACTGGCCTGTCTCCCAAGGTCAGTGAGAGTGAGGGATCATCCTTCAGGATAGGTTGTAGATCCTTGATGATGCGCTGGAGAGGTTTTAGTTGGGGGCTGTAGGTGACGGCTAGTGGCGTTCTGTTACTTTCTTTGTTGGTCCGGTCTTGTAATAGGTGACTTCTCGGTACCCTTCTGGCTCTGTCAATCTGTTTCTTCACTTCACCAAGTGGGTAATGCAGTTTTAAGAATGCTTGATAGAGATCTTGTAGGTGTTTGTCTCTGTCTGAGGGATCGGAGCAAATGCGGTTGTATCTTAGAGCTTGGCTGTAGACAATGGATCGTGTGATATGGTCTGGATGAAAACTGGAGGCATGTATGCAAGTATAGTGGTCAGTAGGTTTCCGGTATAGGGTGGTGGTTGTGACCATCACTTATTAGCACTGTAGTGTCTAGGAAGTGGACCTCTTGTGTGGACTGGTCCAAGCTGAGGTTGATGGTAGGGTGGAAATTGTTGAAATCTTGGTGGAATTCCTCAAGGGCCTCCTTCCCATGGGTCCAGATGATGATGTCCATCAATGTAGCGTAAGTAAAGTAGGGGCATAAGGGAACGAGAGCTGAGGCAGCATTGTTCTAAGTCCGCCATAAAAATGTTGGCATACCGAGGGGCCATGCGGGTACCCAAAACAGTCCTGCTGACTTGAATGTATAAAATTGTCCCCAAATCTGAAATAGTTGTGGGTGAGGACAAAGTCATGCCACCAGGTTTGCCGTGATGGTATCAGGGATGCTATTCCATCTTTGTGTGGAATGTTGGTGTAGAGGGCTTCTACATCCATAGTGGCTAGGATGGTGTTTTCTGGAAGATCACCAAAGGATTGTAGTTTACTGAGGAAGTCAGTGGTGTCTCAAAGATAGCTGGGAGTGCTGGTAGCATAGGGCCTGAGGGGAGAGTCTACATAGCCAGATAATCCTGCTGTCAGGGTGCCAATGCCTGAGATGATGGGGCATCCAGGTTCATGGATTTTTGGGGTAGCAGGTAGAATACCCTGGTTGGGGCTCTAGGGGTGTGTCAGTGTAGATTTGTTCCTGTGCTCCTTTAGGGAGTTTCTTGAGCAGATGATGTAGTTTCTTTTGGCAATCCTCAGTGGGGTCAGAGGGTAATGGCCTGTAGAATGTGGTGTCAGGGAGTTGTCTAGCAGCATTGAGGAAGGATTCCAACGTAAGTTGAAGACTGGGATCGTCTTTGTTGATCTGTCCTCGGCATACAACACTGTCTGGAGAAGGGGCCTCCTCCTCAAGATCTCTCACGTCATTCACTGCCGGCAAATGATCTGCTACCTTAATGGCTAGATCAGTAGACCAAGAACTCTTAACTCGGGCTCCGTTCTGGCCTGGATACTTTTTAATCTATACACCGCAGCTATACCAGCGACGGAGTCAAGGAAATTCATGTATGCAGATGATATTGCCCTAGCTGTTCAGCATACAAGCCTCCATACCATCAGTTGCATCCTAACCTGAGATTTTAGCACGATGGCTGATTATTTCCAATGCTGGAAACTTAGGCCTAACGCACCTCCCTCCCCCCCCCCCCCCCCCCCCCCGGGGGGTGACTGCTTTCCATCTGAACAATAAAATGGCTAATACCAACTTAATGTGCCATTCTGTGGTGAGAGCGTCAGCCATGAGGCTAATCCAAAGTGTTTTGGCATTACACTGGACTGGAGTTTGACCTTTCAACAACACCTCGAACACCCACGATAAGGTCAAGTCTCATGTCGCGCTTATCAGAAAATTGGCTGGAACATCACGGGGCTCCAGTCGACGGACCTTACAAACCACAACAATTGCTTTGGTATATTCTGCAGCTGAATATTTTGTGCCAGTGTGATCTCCTAGCAGTCACACTAACCTTACTAATGCAATGCGCATAGTGTTAGGGATGCTCAGATCGTCTCCAGTTGACTGGCTCCCAGTCCTATCGCACATCCAGCCTCCGCCGATTAGAAGAGCTGCTCAGACATCTCGCTTTCTTAACCACGTCGATGCAAATGCGAGGATCCTGCTGCACGATGACCTGCAGAAACCCCCAAAATGAGCTTAAAATCCCACTACCCTCTATGGAACAGTAGCAAGACCCTTACACCCAACTTCGATGCTGAGCCTCAATGGAGAATCCTATGGAGCATTTCAACTGCTCATCACTGACCCTGCTGAGAAACCACCGGGTTTTGATTTATGTCGGAAAGACTGGTGCAGATTGAATCGCATCAGGCCCAGTCCTGGGAGATGTGGCCAAACCCTCTTTAAATGGAAAATGAGGCAAACCCCTGTATGCGACTGTGGTCACCAGGCACAAACGATGGAGCACATCATATGGGAGTGTCCCCTTCGTTCTTTTGCCAGGGGCCTAACGGACATTCACCAGCTCACTGCTGTGGCACTGTGTTGGCTATCCAACTTGGATCTAAATTTGTAGTTGATGCTACCTAGCCAAGCCATACGAAAGAAAAAGACCAAGAAGGCAGGAATTAAAACCTTTCCTGAAGATGAGGGCTGAGGCTCGCTGCCAGGGCTGCGTGGTGAAGTTTGCTCTGCTACTCCCTGGCTTGTAGCTGTCCTTCTATTAAATAGCGTATTTTACAAGCACTGTTTGCTTTAAAACATAGACCTATAAATCGCCCTTTCCCAGGGCCTGCAAAGGAAACTGCACAGAGACCGTCTGCTATATTGACTGCAGGTAGGGAAAAGAGTGAAATATTGTACAGCTTCCACACTTAAACTTGTCTTCCCTCAGGGTATCCATCAGAATAAATATTTTACAAAGGCGTGGTTTGCAATGAAAACCTTCTTCACGCCCATCATTTTCATCATCATGGTTTGGTATTGGAGATGGATCACAGTGTTGACGCGTGCTCCTGTCCTGCTGGAAAAGTGAGTAGCGGAGTAATTCTCTCTGATGAGCCAGTGAACACAATGGACTTCAGTTTAAATGCTGCTCCCCAGTCAAAGCCTGTATAACTAGAGGGGAAGCGACAGAGTCCTGTGGCACCTTACAGACTAACAGACGTATTGGAGCATAAGCTTTCATGGGTGAATACCCACTTCGTCAGACGCACGTAGTGGAAATTTCCAGAGGCAGGTATAAATATGCAGGCAAGAATCAGTCTAGAGATAACGAGGTTAGTTCAATCAGGGAGGATGAGGCCCTCTTCTAGCAGTTGAGGTGTGAACACCAAGGGAGGAGAAACTGCTTTTGTAGTTGGCTAGCCATTCACAGTTTTTTGTTTAATCCTGAGCTGATGGTGTCAGGGGAAGCAAGATTTACCCCATAGGGATTTGACTACCTCTCAATCCTCTGCATAAAGTAGCATTGTATTTTCATTTAGACTCCTACGCCTAGGTGCAGATTTTTTTTTATTATTATTTTTAATAGTGATGCCTTGCTTGCCAGTCACCACATGAGCCTTTAGTCATGGTATTTGTGGGAAGATACACATACCTTCAGAAAGGTATCAGAAAAGCGATACCAGTGCCACCATGAAGGCGGGGGGAAGTGTTAACAAGGATCTGCTTTAGCAGCTAAGTGCAAATAACTTCCCTTCTCCCAAAATTCCAAACTCTACCTCTTCATGACTCTTCCGAATCCCATTGGCCTACAGACCTAACTCACTCCTAGCCCTATTTCATAGTCACTAAACTAATTGGCCTTGTTGACAAGCCTCTTGGTAACCAGTTGATTCATCTCCCTTGATATAGATAGGGCGGTGTGCTTTAGTAAAAGGATCTATACATCTACAGGGTTATATTAAAAATAGCTTAAGACTTGATTTGGAAAGACTGGTTTATGATAGACAAAACTATGGAGACAAGTGACTTCTTAACAACAACAAAATCTAAGAACTGGGTGACAATGGAGTTTGTGACTGGCACAGAAATGTGAAGATGCTGCGTAAACATGCTACTGTATGTCCACACCAGCCTCCTCAAGTGTAGCTGGGATTTTTTTTCTTTGAAATCCAAAAGGGTTCTGTTAACTCTGTTCCTGCTTCTCCAGAGTCATCTTTGCTCTTGGGATCTCCACGACGTTCCTAAACATCCCGGTAGAGTGGTTTTCCATTGGATTTGACTGGACTTGGATGTTGCTCTTTGAAGATATTTGACAAGGAATCTTCTATGCCATGCTTCTGTCATTTTGGATAATCTTTTGTGGAGAGCATGTGAAGGTAGGTGTGACTATATAGAGTAATGAGTCTTTTATATAGATAAAATGTGAAGACTTGCACTAAAACCAGCTTTGCTGTCAGTCAAATTCATGCACATGTGCTTCTTGCAACATCCAGGGTGAAATTGCCTTCCATTTGGGCAGGATTTGAAGCTGATACCTATAGAAGTACATGAAGGTGATTCCAGCACAATCTGGTAACTAGCCAAACTTGGACAGGACTTAATAAAGCAAGAGAGGGAGATGCCAATATGTACAATAGATCTGAAATCTCAAGAGTTACTTTTTATTTTATTATTTTGTAAAAAAGCATCTTTAAATATAGTGGTGCTGGGTTTTTTCCCCAGCCATTTGGATTAAGTAGCAATTTGGTGCCTGGTAAAGGCTCACTTTTTGGCAATATAAAGGACCACCTGGATGTTGACTGATGATTGTTTATTTGTATTACACTGGTGTTCAGGAGCCCCAGTTGGGATTGTGGCTCCATGGTGCTAGGCACTGTATAAATACATGGTAAGAGACTATCTTACAAGGGGACAACAAATAAATGGAAGGAAAAGGCAACAGAAGAGCCCTATGTGACAACTCGGTTTATGCCTGTATGTATCTATATCAAACTACAAACTCCATTTTGTTTAGGAGCCCCGTTTTGGTTGTACTGTGCCTTCCCTGTGGTCTTTTTGCCTCCATTTTGGACTGACATTCCAAGAGGTGTTGACGGAGGGCAAACAATACAAAGTGTCCAAGGGTCATTAACCTGGAGGGTCTCCTACTTGAACACAAGCACCCTTGGATGATGACTTGGGTACTGCCTGGACAAACCCAACCTTCCATGTGACCTAGGAGCCAAGAAAAGCATCACCAAACAAAGGACTTGAAGTGAAAGATGGTGGTCACCTGACAAAGGGGGCTACAATTTATATAAAAGTGTGCCTCTTGGACTGGCCATTGCAATGGAGGGGAGAGACCAGAACCTGAAGGCTAAGAAGCAAGAGGGATCCCTAGAAAGGACTGGCCAAAACCAAAGGCCTCTCTGTGGTGAGGCACTGGAGAGAGGGATTTTTGCAAAGGCTTGTTGTTTTTTCATGGATCTGTAAGTCTCTTATGCTTTCTCTGTGAGTGTGTATTAAGGAGTTACTGTGTGTGTTACTGTGCAAACCCTCTGTTCCTTGCTGTAACTCACATGTTCCTGAAGGGTTAAACTAAATCAGAGTACCCATCAGGGTGGACCTCTGGGGCCTAGGACAGCTGGCCTGCAGGGTCCCGCTTCCAAGAAGGGGCACCTGTCAGGGAATCTGAATCTTCTGATTTATTGACCTGAGAAGTTAGAGACCGTGTCTGGACACTGCTCAGTCTCAATGGGCTTAGAAGCATGTGGGATCGGATCCAGCACTTGGATCCAAACACAGCAACCTGGTGAGTGCACAGCAAGGTGAGTTTAACCAGGCCTGTGTCATCCTGCATGTTGTACAGTATCCTAGAACCTGCCATTGTGCTACATGTGATTTCAGTGTAATTATTCTGTTTGTTTCAAACAATAATAATAAAAAAAACCCAGAGTCCTCTGCTCGGTGCAATTTCTCCATGTTGTTGTAATGAATCTTATGCCTCTAACTTAGCTTCTTGGCTCTACCTGGCATGGAAAGAATACCTTTGATTATTTTTTCCCATCCTTGTTTGGTTAGGATCAAAATGACCAAATGTGGGTCTCTGGGTACTGGAAGTGGGTTGGGCCAATAGCTATTGGCCCCTTCTGCCTCTTCATCTTAGCATCTCATTTACCTCTCATAAATGTCAATCTTCCAACTGGCCTCTGTAGTGTTAATGTGATTATGCTCAGATTTAAAATATTCTGCTCTTCCGAAAATGGATATTTGGAAACATGGACAAGTATGTCTCTCCTTCCCACTTCCTATCCCTCTCCCCAACCAGTTGAAAATAACATTTCTCAGGTTTTTCCAAGTTGCAAAGAATAATGCTTAAGAACTTGCATCTTGCTCTATTTTTCAACTTTATACTCATGTGATCTGTGACTATTGTGGATTCTCTCCTGTTTTCAGGGGGGTACAACTGAAAAATCCATTCTACGGTTTCTGGACCACAGACGTTGACATGGAGCTGGCTGTATCCTTCCATCTATTAGTACCATGTGTTTCTTGTGGTAGAAACTAGAAATATTTAAGTAACAATTTATTTTTCTCCAAGTTCTTATTTAACTGGTGAAAAGCATCTTATCATAAAATAAAATGGGACCAATAGTTGGTTTCTAATGATTTTAATATTGTGGATGATCCAGAGTGTCCTTTGAGTGAACAGTGTTATGGTTCTGTAGGGTGACACTCTGTCAAACATTAGTGCAGCATGTAGATTTTGCTGCAAGGATGAATTCTGAGACTGATGTTAATATAAGGGAAGTAACTAGAAAAATTAGCATCTGCCTCAAGCTGTAGGAAGTCTGGAAAAGGGCGCATCTGGAATTAGGGTTTGGGTATTAGTGATTCTAGAGCAAATCCTGTCCTCACTGAACCCTGTCTAAATTGCACAGGTTATGCTTCAGAGTGGTAGCCATGTTAGTCTGTATCAGCAAAAAGAACGAGGAGTCCTTGTGGCACCTTAGAGACTTTCGTGGGCTAAAACCCACTTCATCGGATGTATACAGCGGAAAATACAGTAGTAAGAGATAAATCTAGATAGATAGATATACACATACATAAATATATATACACACACCGAGAACATGAAAAAATGGGTGTTGCCATACCAACTATAATGAGAGTAATCAATTAAGGTGGGCTGTTAGCAGCAGGAGGGAAAAAAAAAAAACTTTTGTAGTGATAATCAGGATTGCCCACACTATCAGAGGCTCGTTCACCTGCACATCTACCAATGTGAGAGATGCCAGCAGTGCCCCTCTGCCATGTACATTGGCCAAACCGGACAGTCTCTAGGCAAAAGAATAAATGGACACAAATCAGACGTCAAGAATTCTAACGTTCAAAAGCCAGTCGGAGAACACTTCAACCACACTGGTCACTCAGTTACAGACCTCAAAGTGGCAATACTCCAACAAAAAAACTTCAAAAACCAGACTCCAACGAGAAACTGCAGAATTGGAATTAATTTGCAAACTGGACACCATTAAATTAGGCTTGAATAAAGACTGGGAGTGGATGGGTCATTATACAAAGTAAAAACTATCTCTCGGCCCCCCCCTCCCCCCCCCCGTTACTCACACCTTCTTGTCAACTGTTGGAAACTGATTAT
>NW_020664561.1:49431844-49458688 GCF_002925995.2 Terrapene triunguis
TCCATTAGGATCCCATGCCAGCACTGCACATTTAAATGTCATCTTAGGCCTGGTCTACACTACGAGTTTAGGTCGACTTTAGCCGCGTTAAATCGACTTAAGCCTGGACACGTTTACACTACGAAGCCCTTTCTGTCGACTTAAAGGGCCCTTTAAACCGGTTTCCTAACACCACCTCGACAAGGGGATTAGCGATAAAATCGGCCTTAGGGGGTCGGAATTGGGTTAGTGTGGACGGAATTCGACATTACTGGCCTCCGGGAGCTATCCCACAGTGCTTCATTGTGACCGCTCTGGACAGCACTCTCATCTCAGATGCACTGGCCAGGTAGACAGGAAAAGCCCCGCGAACGTTTGAATTTCATTTCCTGTTTGCTCAGCGTGGAGAGCACAGGTGACCATGCAGAGCCCATCAGCACAGGTAACCATGATGGAGTCCCAGTCCCAGTCCCAGGATCGCAGAAGAGCTCCAGCCTGGACCGAACGGGAGGTACAGGATCTGATCGCCATCTGGGGAGATGAAGCAGTGCTCGCCGAACTCCGAAACAGTAAAAGAAACGGCAAAACATTAGAAAAGATCTCCAAGGCCATGAAGGACAGAGGCCATAACAGGGACGCGCGGCAGTGCCGCGTGAAAATTAAGGAGCTAAGGCAAGCCTACCACAAAGTCAGAGACGCAAACGGAAGGTCCGGGGCAGAGCCGCAAACATGCCGCTACTACGCGGAGCTGCATGCCATTCTAGGGCGTGCAGCCACCACTAGCCCAAGCGTGTTCTATGAGTCCCTCTCTGCAAACGGGGAAGCGGGTTCGGCGGACGAGGAAGATGAGGATGGAGAGAACATAGATAGCTCACAGCAGCAAGGAAGCGGAGAAACCAGTTACCCCAACAGCCAGGATATGTTTGTCACCCTGGACCTGGAAACAGTAACCCCCGAACTGACCCAAGACCCTGAGGGCACACAGGGGACCTCTGGTGAGTGTACCTTTGCAAAAATTACACATGGTTTAAAAACAAGCGTGTTTAATGATTAATGATTAATTTGCCCTGGCAATCGCGGCCAGTACAGCTACTGGAAAAGTCTGTTAACGTGTATGGGGATGGAGCGGAAATCCTCCAGGGACATCTCCAGAAAGCTCTCCTTCATGTACTCCCAAAGCCTTTGCAAAAGGTTTCTGGGGAGGGCTGCCTTATCCCGTCCGCCATGGTAGGACACTTTACCACGCCAGGCCAGTAGCACGTAGTCTGGAATCATTGCATAACAAAGCATGGCAGCGTATGGTCCCGGTGTTTGCTGGCATGCAGACAACATCCATTCCTTATCGCTCTTTGTTATCCTCAGGAGAGTGATATCATTCACGGTCACCTGGTTGAAATGGGGCAATTTTATTAAGGGGACATTCAGAGGTGCCCCTTCCTGCTCTGCTGAACAGAAATATTCCCCGCTGTTAACCACGCGGTGGGGGGGAGGGGTGAAGTGACCATCCCAGAGAATTGGGTGTGAGGGGGAGGGGAGTTAGTTGGGTTTGTGCTGCATGTTAAACCTGAAATCGCAGCCCCTCCTTTTACATTGCAAACCCATTTTAAATGGCACGGGTGCTTGGTATGGGAAATGAGGGCAGAACTGTTTGAAACCATCCCCACATGTTAAGAAGGTTAAAAAAGCCCAAAGACTATATGTCTTACCATGGCTGCCTGCAAGCTGAAATCTGTGTCCTGGCACTGCGTGAGTGATCTCTCACACCAAACCAGGAGACTCTCAATATAAGAGGAAAAATGCGACCTTGTAACGAAAGCACATGTGCTGTGTGATGTTGTGAACAGCAAAATCTAACGTGAAAGAGTCTACCCATTGTTCTCTAAAATGTATCTTTTTTAACAACCTCTCCCTTCTCCACCAGCTGCAAATCTTACTCCTTCGCAGAGGCTAGTGAATATTCGAAGAAGGAAGCGAAGGACGCGTGACGAAATGTTTACTGAACTTCAGACTGCCTCCCACGCTGACAGAGCACAGCTGAATGCGTGGAGGCAGTCAATGACTGATTTTAAAAAAGCCCAATATGAGCGAGAGGAGAGGTGGCGTGCTGAATCGCGGGCTGAAGAGGAGAAGTTGCGTGCTGAAACGCGGGCTGAAGAGGAGAGGTGGCGTCAACTTGTAATCAGAAAGCAAGAGTCGATGCTCCGGCTGCTGGAGCATCAAAGTGATATGCTCCTGCGTATGGTTGAGCTGCAGGAAAGGCAGCAGGAGCAGAGAACGCCGCTACAGCCCCTCTGTAACCAGCAGCCCTCCTCCCCAAGTCCCATTGCCTCCTCACCCAGACGCCCAAGAACACGGTGGGGGGGCCTTCGGCCACCCACTCACTCCACCCTAGATGATTTCCAGTGCAATAAGTTTTAAAGTTTTAAATTGGAGTGTGTCCTGTTCCTTCCCTCCTCCCCCACCCATCCCGGGCTACCTTTCCAATTATCCCCCTAGTTGTGTGCTGAAGTAATAAAGAATGCATGAATGTGAAGCAACAATGACTTTATTGCCTCTGCAAGTGGTGCTCGAAGGGGGGAGGGTAGTAGGGGAGGGTGGGGTGGTTGGTTTGCAGGGAAGTAGAGTTAACAGGGTGGTGGGGGAGGGGCAGAGGGTTCATCAAGGAGCAACAAACAGAAGTTTCACTCCGTAGCCTGGCCAGTCACAAAACTGGTTTTCAACGCTTCTCTGATGCGCACCGCGCCCTGCTGTGCTCCTCTAACCGCCCTGGTGTCTGGCTGCGCGTAATCAGCGGCCAGGCGATTTGCCTCAACCTCCCACCCCGCCATAAATGTCTCCCCCTTACTTTCACATATATTGTGGAGCGCACAGCAAGCGGCAATAACAATGGGGAGATTCTTTTCGCTAAGGTCTGAGCGAGTCAGTAAGCTGCGCCAGCGCGCTTTTAAACGGCCAAATGCACATTCCACCACCATTCGGCACTTGCTCAGCCTGTAGTTGAACAGGTCCTGACTCCTGTCCAGGCTGCCTGTGTACGGCTTCATGAGCCATGGCATTAAGGGGTAGGCTGGGTCCCCAAGGATCACGATAGGCATTTCAACATCCCCAACGGTTATTTTCTGGTCCAGGAAGAAAGTCCCTTCCTCCAGCTTTTGAAACAGAGCAGACTGCCTGAAGACGCGAGCATCATGTACCCTTCCCGGCCAGCCCACGTTGATGTTGGTGAAACGTCCCTTGTGATCCACCAGGGCTTGCCAGCAGCATTGAAAAGTACCCCTTGCGGTTTATGTACTCGGTGGCTTGGTGCTCCGGTGCCAAGATAGGGATATGGGTTCCATCTATGGCCCTACCACAGTTTGGGAATACCATTGCAGCAAAGCCATCCACTATGGCCTGCACGTTTCCCAGAGTCACTACCCTTGATATCACCAGGTCTCTCATTGCCCTGGCAACTTGGATCACAGCAGCCCCCACAGTAGATTTGCCCACTCCAAATTGATTCCCGACTGACCGGTAGCTGTCTGGCGTTGCAAGCTTCCACAGGGCTATCGCCACTCGCTTCTCAACTGTGAGGGCTGCTCTCATCTTGGTATTCTGGCGCTTCAGGGCAGGGGAAAGCAAGTCACAAAGTTCCATGAAAGTGCCCTTACGCATGCGAAAGTTTCGCAGCCACTGGGAATCGTCCCACACCTGCAGCACGATGCGGTCCCACCAGTCTGTGCGTGTTTCCCGGGCCCAGAATTGGCGTTCCATGGCATGAACCTGCCCCAGGAACACCATGATTTCCACATTGCTGGGGCCTGTGCCTTGTGAAAGGTCTATGTCCATGTCAATTTCCTCATCACGCTCGTGGCTGCGCTGCAATCGCCTCCTCGGCTGGTCCTGGTTTTGCTCTGGCATGTCCTGGCTCTGCATATACTCCAGGACAATGCGCGTGGTGTTCATAGTGCTCATAATTGCCGCGGTGATCTGAGCGGGCTCCATGATCCCAGTGCTAGCTATGGCATCTGGTCTGAAAAAAGGCGCGAAACTAGTATCTGACGGACCAGGGGAAGAAGGGAGGGAGGGAGGGAGGGAGGGGCGAGTGACGACATGGCGTACAGGTACAGGTAATTAAAATTAACAAAGGTGGCTGTGCATCAGGAAGAAACACAAACAACTGTCACACAGAATGGCCCCCCCCAAAGATTGAACTCAGAAGCCTGGGTTTAGCAGGCCGTTGATTTGACGGAGGGAGGGGGGAAGCAAATGAATACAGAACAAATCTATTTTTTACATCTTAAGACGACGGTGCAGCATGACTGATAGCCCTCGGCATCTTCTGGGTGCTTGGCAGCAAATACTGGGCGCTTGGCAGTAGCCTTCAGGCCTATTGCACGATCTGCTGCTCAGGGAAGACTCTGCTAATGTGCGATGATCCAACAGGGCGCTTGGCAGAAAATGGCATACTACGACTGATAGCCATCATCATCATTGTGAAGGCAGCAGGATGGGGGACTGGGGGACATACGGAGTTCCAGCCACTGCTGGACTGAGCATGTCTGCCCAGGTGCCCATGATTGACAGCCACTGCTGTACGACGAGGACGGTTACCAGTCGTAATAAACCATCTACTGGCAAAAGGCAAGGGCTGGTGCAATGCAGCCCTACAGCTGCCAGCCCCACAGCTGCCAGCACCTAGATCACTGATGAAGGCTACCAGTCATGCTGCACCGTCTACCACCAAAAGGCAGTTAGCTGCTGCTGCTGTGTAGCAATGCAGTCCCACGTCTGCCGGCACCCAGATGACATATGGTGACGGTGAGCTGAGCTGAGCGGGCTCCATGCTTGCCGTGGTATGTTGTCTGCACAGGTAACCCAGGTAAAAAGGCGCGAATCTATTGTCTGCCGTTGCTGTGACGGAGGGGGAGGGGCCTGACGACATGTACCCAGAACCCCCCGCGACACTGTTTTGCATCATTCGGGCATTGGGATCTCAACCCAGAATTCCAATGGGCGGCGGAGACTGCGGGAACTGTGGGATAGCTACCCATAGTGCAATGCTCCGGAAGTCGACGCTAGCCTCGGTACTGTGGACGCGGTCCGCCGACTAGAGCACTTAGAGCATTTTATGTGGGGACACACACAATCGGCTGTATACAACCGATTTCTATAAAACCGGCTTCTATAAATTCGACCTAATTTCGTAGTGTAGACATACCCTCAGTGCCTGCTCTTGTTCATTGGACATTAGGATTACTACATGTTTCATGTTTACCATCCACATTCCCAGAATAGATGATGGTCTCATTTATTTCTCTAAAGTGTAGTTTGTTCGAACCTGTGCATCTACACTCACTGATTCCAAGAGAAATCAAAATGGTATCTGTCCATTTCTTTAATTATTGTAACAGTTTTAGTAGCTTCATATTAATTGCAATCTTGCAATCCAAAACCTGATTTTCATTATTGATCTGGCTTTGAGCAAGGGACTTTATGGGTTTGACCAATGCCCGTCATATTCTTCACAGGAAGCTGATCCATTGTTCTAGTATGCTGAACACTGATATAGCTACTGGTTTTCTGTAGTAAGTTTGTTTCTTTGTGGTAGGGTTAACAGCCCTGTGCACAACCTTAGGTCCATGACTCCTTATTCATTATTCAGAGCTGTCCACATGTGAACATGTCCCCATCTGCAACCCAGGACATGTGGTTGGAAGCTGTGGATGCCCCGAAATAAAGCATTATAACATAAGAAAATACTTGATAGTAATGCACCAATACCCCTTACATGATTATATATTATAGGTATAGGAACTGACTCTCCTCTCACTTACATAGATTTTACATTACTGTGACTCCATTGCATTCAATTCTGATTTACACTGGTGTATGTGTCCATAAAGCACCTAATGTAGTTGAGGATAGTATTTGGCCCTAAAAAAGTTCTAAATGATGGTGGGTGCAGAGGGAGATGTAATTTGTTCCTACTATGGCTGGGGCAGCAACTAAGCTATTAGCTAAGGTGTTCAGTCTCAGGGGAGATGGGGAGTTATAGCTCTAGCCAGAGCTCAATACAAGCCCCACCAGTAAAGATTGCCTAGGAGATGTACTGAATCAGTTCATCTCATGGGTTTCCTGGTTCTCCTCGTCCCTGGACAAAACCACATATTCATAGGGCTGGTTTGGTGAACTCCAGACCCTCACTGCCAGCAGCCTGGGTTCCCGCGTAGGAAGTGAATCATACATTCAGAGAGCAATTGAAATTCCTAAGATCTAAAGTTATGTGTATACCTCTTAAATATTGCAAGTTACATTTAAACAATATTCTGGTTATGATTAAAAATACTCAGAAAAAAACAGGGAATTCCAAATTAAAAGTGACATTCCAAAGGTGAGTCACGTGGTTCTGAATGAAAAGGCCACTACCCGTTGAATTCAGGAGAAAATGTTAGCCTGAACTTTGGACCTGATCCAATACAAACAAAACACAGCTTACCAGGTTATGAAGACCTCAGAAGGTTTTGGATGTTAGCTCTGTACTAGGATGGCCTATGCTTGAGATGTATCAGCTTGCTTTTGGAAGCTAAGATGCTAAGGGCTTGTCTAGGCTTGGATAAAAAGTGTATGCTTTTTTTTAAATGTGTTAGCTAACATGTTTTAAACCTCTAATGTACAATAGACAGGGAAGGTTGTATTTTAATATGTGTTAGCTGGTCGAGGTGAACCCTGGAAGGAACCTGTTGCCTTCAGTTATCGTTAATTTGTATTACATTTAGAGCCTTTAAGCACTACTGTAAGTCATTTCACTTCTCTATGCCCCTGTTTCCCCTCTCATTCTTTGTCTATCTTGTCTATTTAGATGATAAACTCTTTGGAGCAGGGTCTATCTCTACTATGTATTCATACAGTGCTTAACACAATCAGGCCTTGGTTTTGGTTGGGGGTCTCCAGATGCTACTACAAATACTAATAATATTTGCAAGCATTGTACATACAAGGTAAAACTAAGTCTCATTTTCAAAAGCAATTTAAGCATGTAGTAGTCTAAGTCCTACTGACTCGTAATGAGACATAGGCTACTATATGCAGGGCCGGCTCCAGGCACCAGCCTGGCAAGCAGGTGCTTGGGGCGGCTGCTCCGGAGAGGGGTGGCACGTCCAGCTATTCAGTGGCAATTCGGCGGACGGTCCCTCACTCCCGCTCGGAGCAAAGGACCTCCCGCCGAATTGCCGCCACAGATCGCGATCGCAGCTTTTTTTTTTTTTTGGCTGCTTGGGGCGGCCAAAACCCTGGAGCCGGCCCTGACTATATGCCTGCGGGTATGTGTACAAAGCAAAAGTTGTGCATGGACTAGCCTCCTTGAGCTAGTGCAGATAATGATAGCCGTGAAGACAGCGCAGCACAGGTGGTACAAACCCAACACAGAACCTGGGTATATATGTGACTCGTTAGCCCATGCTGAAGCCTGTGCTGCCCTGTCTTCTCTGCTATTGCTACCCATGCTAGCTGGATTCAAGCTTGCTCAGGTAGGCTAGCCCATGCACAGCTTTTGCTATATAGACAAACCCTAAGTCACTTTTAAAAATGAGACAGACTCCTAAGTGACTTAGGTGCATCTGACAGTTTTACCCACACCTGGTAAGAAACTGTCCCTGCCCTGAAGAGCTTATAATCTGAAGATGTCCGCGCAGTGTGCAAAGGCGGTCAAAAAAGCAAACAGGATGTTAGGGATCATTAAAAAGGGGATAGAGAATAAGACTGAGAATATATTATTGCCCTTATATAAATCGATGGTACGCCCACATCTCGAATACTGCGTACAGATGTGGTCTCCTCATCTAAAAAAAGATATACTGGCACTAGAAAAGGTTCAGAAAAGGGCAACTAAAATGAATAGGGGTTTGGAACGGGTCCCATATGGGGAGAGATTAAAGAGGCTAGGACTCTTCAGCTTGGAAAAGAGGAGACTAAGGGGGGATATGATAGTGGTATATAAAATCATGAGTGATGTGGAGAAAGTGGATAAGGAAAAGTTATTTACTTATTCCCATAATACAAGAACTAGGGGTCACCAAATGAAATTAATAGGCAGCAGGTTTAAAACAAATACAAGGAAGTTCTTCTTTACGCAGCGCACAGTCAACTTGTGGAACTCCTTACCTGAGGAGGTTGTGAAGGCTAGGACTATAACAGCATTTAAAAGAGAACTGGATAAATTCATGGTGGTTAAGTCCATTAATGGCTATTAGCCAGGATGGGTAAGGAATGGTGTCCCTAGCCTCTGTTTGTCAGAGGATGGAGATGGATGGCAGGAGAGAGATCACTTGATCATTGCCTGTTGGTCCACTCCCTCTGGGGCACCTGGCATTGGCCACTGTCGGCAGACAGGATACTGGGCTAGATGGACCTTTGGTCTGACCCGGTACGGCCGTTCTTATGTTCTTATTTAGAAATGCATCATAATTTGAGCTAAAATTTTCAAAAGCAACTCAATGATTTAGTATCCAAGGGGTAGCCGTGTTACGAAGTGGGTATTCACCCACGAAAGCTTATGCTCCAATACATCTGTTAGCCTATAAGGTGCCACAGGACTCTTTGTTGCTTTTTTCAATGATTTGGGCGTCTTAAGTCTGGTTCCTAAGTCAGTTAGGAACACTTAAAAATTTCACTTTGTTCCTAAAGTGCCTCCTTTGTCCCTGACTAAGTAAGTCAGAATTCTGTCCAGTCTCACACTGTAAGCATGGTGGGAGTGTAAACAGTTAAGCATGGAAGCTTGGGGCTGTCAAATTTGCTGCTGTTTTAATGAAACCTTTTGATTAAGTTGAAGTGGTGCCTCCAGCACATTCACTTAGTAAATCAGCCTCACTCTATCCTGTATCCTTTCACAAAAGGAAATGTAATGGAAAGCAGTAATAATCTCAGACACTTAAACCCCTTCTCCGTGCGTCTGAGGGGAATTCAGATGTGTAAGGGAATGAAGAACATTGGCTGTCGCTCCGAGAGGACATGTGCGAGTCTGTTTTTGTTTGTAATGTTAATGATGTCTGTGTACCCAGGAGCTGAATATCCGGTTCAAGTTCTTGATGGTCATCACCTTGATCTGTGCTGCCATGACTATCATCATCTTCATTGTCCGGCAGGTGAGTGTGCTGAAAGGTAATCCTGCATGAAAGCATTCCTGCATTGTGTTGTGACACCTCGGGTTCCTCCTAGCTCAGTCTGGAGTGAGAAGGGCAATAGTCAAAAAGGCCATTCAGTACCATGGATTTTCATCAGTGTCTCAAACACTACGCAGCTTCTTGAGGCTTATCCAAGATTCTTCCTCTGGGACTAATCCCCTTTTCTGTACTGAACAATGCCCTTGAAAAACTCAGTCTTCCAGTGTTGCACTTGGAGGGATTTCTGTTCTAGTAATTACAAGGCAGCACATTGGGTTAGTGAGTAGAAAGGGGGACACACCTTCAGAAAGAAATGGTTATGATTCTTGGTTAACTGCAAGCCCTATGGCTCTGGTTTTGTGTGTAGAAGTGCCTTCTCATGGGCTGCAGTGGTGATGTAGAGATATGTGATGTCTTAATATAGAGCCCTTTGAAATGCTTATAGAAAACAATGCACCAGTGTGAGCTGCATGGTTATATCTTAGTTCTAAAAATGTGGCAGTGGTTTTCTATTTACCTAATAGATTTTGCAGGAATTGCTTAAGCAATTCCGCCACTTGCTCTGTCCATTGTCCTGTATTTTTGTGTGTGTGTGTGCGCGCGCGCATTCGGTTCTGGGTGGTAAGCCAAACATTTGGTCCATTATCCATCCAAAAAGCAACTTGTGGGCTTTTTATTTAAGCCTGACACACCCACTCCCATAGAGATACCTTGATTCTATCTAGATACTCATTCAACATATTTGAGACTCTTCCTTACCTGCCTGGCCCTATTGAATCTCTGCTTTCTCATGGACAGGTGCCTGAAGGGCACTGGAAATGGGGGGACTTCCCAGGGTACGGGAATGGTGCCTTCTTCACAGGCATCTATAGGATGTGGAACCTTTACGTCTTCGCTTTTCTGTTCCTGTATGCGCCTTCACATGAGAAATTTGGCGAAGATCAGCAGCTAACAGTAAGCTGGGCTGTGGAGCTGTTCTTAATCAGTTGTATATTGAAGTAATGTGGTGGTTACTGCTGTTTGCACAGCCAGCAGAACTGTACCAGTAGGGGGCCCTGTGAGAGAATCCTAGAGCTAGTGAAATGTCTAGCGACCATCTGTTTCTCCAAGGAAAATTCGTATTGTTATTGGCTGGATTTAGAGCTATTAGCACATGGCAGTAAATGAAAAAACAGATCTGGAAAGCCAAGGGGCATTTGCAATTTTTACTTTTAATGGGACATATAGGTGCTACTGACATTTTTAGACACTGGTAATAAACCACTAAAAATGTGCTTTAGGGAATGACTGGATCATCCAATGGGTATTTTACTTCTCTAACTTCTCTGATTCTATACAAAGATATTTTCCTTTTTAAGGAACACTGTAAAGTTACTACTTTTTTTTTTTTAAAGTGAGTAATTGTCCTGACCTACATTACAAATAACACTTTAGATTATTAAAATGGCCTTTAAAAATCTAATTCTGTTTGTTCAGTTTCTGCATTTCTCCCAGCATGGACAATGAAAATAAACTAGTTGGGTTCACTAACTGGGAAAGCAAGGTCTCTAATGGACAGAGCAACTAAGAAGCCTGGGTTTTCTTCCTGACTGTACTACTGACTTGTTCTGCGACCCTGGGCATGTCACTTAGCTTTGTTTTATTGGCTTAGAAACTGAGACACAGGGAAGTAAATTTACCCAGGTTTCTGAATTGCTTTGAAATGGTCAGCTGAAAAAAAACTATGTATTGCAAAGTTTTATCACACAGCCCCCCCCCTTTTTTTTTTAATGTAGTCAGTTTCACTTTGTTTTTCATGCACTAGACCAGTCGTTTTCAACCTTTTGATCATTTGCTGACCTCTTAAAAAATTCCAAATGGAAGTGTGGACCCCATTGGAGATCTTAGACATAGTCTGCGGATCCCCAGGGGTCAGCGGACCACAGGTTGAAAACTACTGCACGGGATCCCTGTCTCTTCCAATCTAGCGCAACATTTACAACACTGTAATCTTTTTTTGGAGTGATTTAGGATCAGAAGTGGGGAGAAACCACAAGGCTGGCTGGGCCAATAGAAGTTTGTAACCTGCTCGCAAGGAGGCCTAGGAGTAACTGCTATGCCATCATCTTTAAGACAAACCTGAACTGAGATATAAGATACCAGGCTACTCATCAATTTCCATGAGGAGCTACATCTTAAAACTATTCACTTTATAAATGATCAGTATTTATAATTGGTCTTCTCTGAGAAGGGGTATTGGATAGGCCCTTGTCCATCATTCCACTCCTTAGCCCATAGAAACACCTGCCAAAGATACTACAGCTTAGGGTTCCCCCACATACTCGGGGATCTGGACACCAGCTGTTAGTGCCTTGGAATCCTCGGCAGAATCAGCCAGCTTTCGGGGTGGGGGCCCTGCAGACTTTTCCATGATGGTGGACAAATCCCAACCCCTAACCATGGAAGGAACTCTGAGGGGACTTCTGCAGAGATATCCAGCCCAAAGCCTCTTCCTGCAGGTTTTATTGCAGGACAAGACAAGTTGGCCCAACATTTGTTAACTTTCTTTAATGTGGTAGCTTTATTTTTTGTGGGTGGGCAGAGCAGGAGTGTCAGGTACGTGTATCCTTTTTTACTACTTATTTTCTGGGATAGGTGTCGAATATTCTATAATATAATCTCTGTGCCAGGAATTGGTCAGCTAGTGAACCCCACATGTTTAGGAATCTATAGATTAGCAAATATCTTAACTATATGAAAATCTTATTAAATGAACTGTGAGCCTAGAACTTTTCCCTTTGCTGTAGGCATTCTTGGCATTAAATCCAAAATTCAGATTTATTCCTTAATCCTAATGCCTAGTTCAGGACCATTTCTGGTTTTGGTTTACATTACAAATAGCTTATTCTATAAATATTTAGGTACTTCAAAATATAAATGCTTCTGATTTTTTTTTTAATAATCTACACATTTATTACATATGGGGCATTGACATTTTAAAGCATAACTTGTGTCAAACTAAGTAAGAATTACAGAATCCACAACAATTTTTGGGTCTTGTGAAAGTTTATCCTTTTTTGTTTAGAATATATTAATACTATAATCTAGAAAAAAAAAAAAAAGACTTATGTCAGTAAAGTATCCAATACACTGTGCCTGTGTGAGTCTGCCTCAGAGATACACTGCCGGGCTACAGTAGGCTAGGCAGGGAACTAAAGGGATCATCATGCCTTTGATAGTTTGTATTGTAGGCCTTGATCTTGCAAACACTTATGCACCTGCTTAACTTTATGTATGTGAGTAGCTCCATTGATGTCTGTAGGCCTCTGTGCGTGTGAAAATGTTTTTAGGATTGGGTTTGTTAGCTTCCAACTTGATTTGAGGTATGGGTCCCCCTTTAATATGGACTGTGTTTCCTAAAGCCGCGCTCCCAGGGGTGTTTATACTTCAAAAACGTCGGGTTCTTAAAATTCACAGGCTGGAGCTGGTTGCATACATCTCTCTCTCTTCCCCCCCCCTCACCCCCCCTCCAACGTAGTGTGAGTGATTCACCAATTTGTGGCAGTTATTTGCTGCCATCTGCTGGAATATGGAGGTAAGTTTCTCCCATAAATGTTTGTTTACCTCTATAATTTACAAATGTCTGGAGATGCATGTGCAGATCAGTTTCTTTTCTAACTGTGTGTGTGAGAGCGCGCACCTCTTCCCTTTTAGTGTTCACCTCAAGAACAGAACTAGGGCCTTTCCCTGCCTGTTCCTCATGTCGTCAATATGGTCAGTAGGCCTTGTGGAGTATAGATTATAAGCCAAAAGGGACAACCGTGATCATCCAGTCTCCCCTCTTTGTATAATGCAGGTCATAGGACTTCCCTGAATTCCTGTTTGAATTAGACCATGTATTTTTTTTTTTAAATCCAATCTTTATTTATTTAAAAATCGCCAGGGAAGGAGAATCCACTGGACCCTTGGTAAGTTGTTTCGCTGGTTAATTACCATCACTGTTTTTTTGTTTTTTGTTTTTTGTTTTTTTTTTGTTTTTAAATTTGTGCCTTATTTCTAGTTTGAACTTGGGCACTCTAGCCAGATCTCCTCTCCTCTCTTCAGGCTCTAAGATCACACATCACAAGCTATTTGACGGTTTGGTTTCTAAGCTTCCTGGAATGGGAGGTAACGTCTACTCCCCCGGAATGAATTTGTCAGGTGAATGTATGGCTCCTATAAGAGAGAACAAAGTGCTCCCTTCCGTGACTGGATGCAAATGTGCCTGCTGAACCTCCCCATAGAGCCCCAAGCATGATGTACAAGTTGACATGCAGACTAGTCCATAAGGACTCACCTTTCGTATGTGAACAAGGTCAGGCTGGCAATTTTTCCTCTTACCTAGAAGGGAAAATTGCTGCTGCTTAATGTGAGTTACTGCTATTCAATGCAGGGTATGAGCATGGGGAAGAAATAGTTAATCACTACCATGAAATGACATGCTCATTGCCCTCCATTTTTTCCATAGTGAAAGATGCTGTTTATCTGCAGAATAATTATTGCATGTGCAGTATCCACGCAAGCTTCCCTCCTCTCTCCTGGCAGCATGCCTCCCTCCCCCTGAGCTGAAAGGATCTTCCTGCAGGATGAGAGGAGAGTTCATTCTCCAGCTCTACTTAATCCTTGGTTTCTCTGTGCAGACAATAGCCAAAGTGCTAATTAGTGACAGTCATAATGAGATTTGCTGAGGTAACTAGCTCCCTTCACTTAGGATACTGAATAGCCAATAGATAGTTACTGCTTCCAGTCACTCTGAACTATGGGCTGAAACTGAACCTGGGGATGGGTTCCCTATTCTATGAGCATCTCGTCTGACCTCCTGCCTAATCCAGGCCATAGAATTTCATCCAGTCACCCCGTATTGATCCCAGTAACTTGTGTTTGACTAAAGCATATCTTCCAGCACCAGACTATCCCAGCCTCAGTGAGCTTCTAGTTTGAAATACACGTTTGTTAATGCTGTGAGCTGGGAAACGAAAAAGAATCTCTGCTGATGTTCCAGCACAGATCTGAATGGAATAAATAGGGAGTCAGCCTCTCTCTAATGCTATTAACCCTGCTTATATTTCATCGTGCAACTCTGCAGGGAACCTCGTTACAAAAGCAGTGCCCCCAACCCCGACATTTGCAATGCGTGAGGTTGTTTTTTTTGTTCCCAGTCTAACCCTCCTACACATTGTGTGGTTATGTTGTGTGTAATAGCGTCACCTTAACTCCCAGTGAGCTGAGAACAATTTCTTTTGAGAGATGACTAATAACAGGAGGAAAATGTCCTGAACAACACACTATCTCCAGATAGTTGTGATTCATTCAGCGTGATTGTAGTGTGCAAGTTTTACTATTGTAAGAGAGGTACAGTTTGCCAGAACAAATTCCCATTCTTTTGTATTTCACACAACAGTAACCTGGGTTTTATTATTGATTGTTGTATTGATATAACATACTCTTTTCCCCTCTGATTTTTATTTATTACTTTCTTTGGGGGGCTGGGATTTTCAAGGTAGGCCAAGGGAATTAGGCCTCTAACTACTCAAGGCCCCTTTGAAAATTCCTGTCATGGTTCCTCAGACTTTTGGCTGGATTCTGATCTTAGTCCTACCTATGTGTGTTGCCAAGTATCTAATCGGGTGGTCTGGGGACAAGCTGAACTCAGAATCAGCTCTAATCTTTATCACTGACTGACTTTGTACCATATTGCTTCTGCTTTTAAAATGTGACAGAGCTGGCTTTAAAGTTTAGCACCATTTTATTAGCAGCAGCTGCATAAATAACGTAGTGGGTGTCTAAGTGCTTAACCGAGACCAAGAGTTTACTAAGTAGGAGCCTAAAGTTAGGACTGGAAATCTATGGTGACCAGGCGAGATGTGCCTTAGACACCCCTCTCCCCTCATTTGTCCCTCTTGGGTGTACCCCTCAGGTGACAGGCCTGGCTGCTAACACTTCACTCTGGGTGGGGCTACAAGGTTCAGAAACTCTGACTCAATCTCTGCCCATAGCGTGCCCCCCCCCCCGCCCCTTTAAAAGATCATGTCAACCTGAGACGCCCACCTGGGTTTGGCAACTCTAAGGGGTTCCCTTCAGGAGCCTGTGACCATGATAAGTTTTGAACAAAACAGTGTCTTAAAAACAACACGTTCTTGCATAGCCAAGCAAAGGTAAAAACAAGAGATCGATATACATATTTTTCCCCCTTAGCCAAGCGTTGATGGCTGGCTTGCTCTCAGCATACCTCTGTCACTTTGCACTGCCTGACACTGACACTCCCTGGCTGCTCCTGCTCCTTCCTGGGGCCAGCATCTCCACAGTTTAGGATTCCCTTTTGACATTAGGGTTAGCCTTGGGACGAGTAAACTGTTCTTAACCTTGAGAGAGTAGGGGGTATTCCCCAATAAACAGCTTCCCTGTTGTTTCCTTAAGGACTCTTATCTGCATCACTGTTTTGCCTTTCCTGCTCGGTTCCTTTAACAGCCCCTTTGATTTAACTCTAGATGTTCAGGAGACTATCACACAGGTAACCTGAGGGGCATATAGGGTGACCAGATGACAAGAACAAAATATCACGGAAGCGTAAGGGGAAAAAAAAGCTGGGGTGCTGCCGCTGAAGCCAAAAAAAAAAAGCCAGAGTGCAAAATGAGGGGACATACATCGGTCGGGACATCTGGTCACCCTAGGGGCATATGCTACTTATTTTAAAAAATACTACTCCACAACTCCCTTGTTCTCCACGCATAGGTAAGATTCTCACCCCCAGTCTGGCCTTTTTACGTGGGAGGAATGGGCCAGAGCTGCATAAAGGGGCCACAAAAGCCCTGGTTTAAGCTGGGGAAGGATTCCTCCAGCACAGGCACTGCAGATGACCAGCCCCCCTCACATCTGTATAAGAGGCTATATTTCAGAAATATGCCGTTCCCGTCGACCTTAATGGAGTTACTCAAATTCTCCCCTGGTGTGAGCACAGAACCAGGTCTCCCCTCCGGGAGCTTACAACTTAGGTTAGCCATGACACTGCTAGACACAGGACAAAAGGTTACTTGTTAAGCATCCTCTTGATTCCCTTTGATCTTGGGCTTTCTTTTATTTGAATTAATGTAGATTTGATGATGTTGTGGGTCATTGCTGGAGAGACTGGGAAGTGGGTTTGGGGGGGGTGGTCATTGAAGCTTGCCTGGGTAAAGTATTGGAGAAGACATTACAAGGAACAGGGGGAGCTTAGCCAGAACTGCCGAGGTGCCTTTAGGAAAAAGCTACATACAAGGTGTCTGCCAAATAGCACCCATCAACCCAGTGCAAAAAGGGAGAGCAGGGGTTTATATTTTCCAGCAGTGGTGACCCCTGGCTGTTTTGAGTAAGAGTCAACCTGATGACCTTGGCCAAATCCCTCTAGAAGGTTGACATTCAGCATGAATGCCTTCTATTTGTGTATCTTTTTACAGGAACTGAGTTGGTGGCTATAGCAATATTTTACCTCCTTTTGGCTGTTTCTAAGAGGAGGAGCCCTTCCCCCAACAGGTCATTTTACCCCTCAGAGACAGGCAGCGACTATCATCCAAGTTCTGAAACACCCTGGTTCCTCCCTCTTTCCCCTACAAGTCTTTTTTCTAATACTGCGCTGCATGCTCAACCCTTGCCCACGCCAGCTTTAAAGGGGTTGCCAGGTGTTTAAACAATCTTCCATAGGTGGTTGAACTAGCGGTCGTGGGGGGCCTGCCGCACCCCCTGGCTTGAAGTAGTTTCCATCATGTATAGGGTGTACAGTTTGTTCAGTGGCTCTCAGAACCCCTACTATACACATTGTTCCAGCACCCCGTCCTCTTCTCTGGTGGTCAGGCTCCTCGTGGGTGGGTCCTGCAGCCCAGACTCCAGCCTGGCCCCTTGTGCCTCTGAGAGTGGGGCTAGAACTAGGGTTCCTGGGGTGCTGCCACACCCCCTGGCTTGAAGTGGTTATAACAAACACCAAATGTGTGATTTCCCTCATCAGCACCCCCACTATAAGAATTGTGCCAGCACCCCTGCCTCTGGGCAGCAGCCCCCCTCCCCCGGTGCACAAGTCCCAGGCCTGTCTCAGCTGTAAATTGCACTTTTCTCATCTGACAGGAAAGGCAGGCCACTGCTGGGTTGCCTGTAATCTCTGAGGAATGTGGGTGGGAAAAGGAGGCTTTCAGCTGGTTATCAGTAAATAATTCCCCTCTTCAGTAACCTTTTCTTATGCACCAGCTGTAGGCCATTTTGCCCTGTTTAAGTGCTAGATAAATAACTTTTGATCTGCAAGCCCATCTTCCATAACCCTTTTGCTGTTTGGTCTGCTCTCTCTCAGCTGGCTTTCTCCTGTGAGGCAAAGCATTCCTCCCAAATCTATTCCCTCCATATGCTCATTTTTAAACTTCCTGCCCTAGAATTTTAGAAATTAGAGCAGAAACAACGAGAGCCAGTTGGGAATTTTCCATATGAATGAGTTCCAAATGAAAATGCACAACATTTTCCATAACGTCAAAGTTTTGCACAGGAAATTTTTGATTTTTTTGCTGTCGTTTTTCTATTTTTCTCTCTAGAAGACTGTCAGGAAATACTTCATTTCAGGTCTGTTTGACCCAAATTGGAATTTTTTTTTAACTAGCTGAAAGGTTTTATTTTGAATTGGTTCAACAAAACATTGAACTGTTTCCCCCTATCAATGCATTGCCTTAAGAGAGCTGTAATTTGGGCCCCCATTCTCCCCTATAGACTAGACTCCCTGGAGCACTACATCTCCCCTAATGCACTGTAGATTTTTCTCAGGATAAATTGAAAGGTGCATCATGGGAGTTACATGACTCAGGATGCGTTACACTGTAGTCCAGCCAAAGAACCTGGCCTATTGTGGGTAATATGGGCATCAGGCTCCCAAACTACAACTCCCACAAGGCAATGCACACTGTGGGGAATGCAGATTAATGTTGAGCTGACTCAAAACAAAGCATTTCAGGTCAGGTCAATAAACCAAAACTAAACATTTTGATGTTGGGAATGTCAAAACGTTCCGTTTCAATTGAAAATGTCTAAACAAATTTCTGAATCTATTTTTTTCAGAATTTCCATTTAATTCAAAATTTCAACTTTCTATCCCAATTTGGGATGAAAATAAATGCTGAAATGTTGGAATTTCCCAGGGGATAGAAATCCCATATTTCTCTCACTTCTAGAAAAGACTCATTAGGTCACCTCATTCAGGTTTGATGCAGTGCAGATTGTTCCATGCTTAATGTCATCTCATTTCTCCTAGTTATACACCCTTGTATGACCCTAAATAACTGCTTTCAATCCTCAGAGCTAATCTTATATTACATATTGACATATTGTCTCAGGTGGAAGAAGGAAAGACTAGACCTATTAGCTGCTGAACTCTGGTTATATAAACAACCTTCCATGGCTGTATCAGATGCAGGTCCTGATATAAGGAAGGCATAGTTAGGCCCCTATTGTCAGTGTTGGTACTCTGTGTATAGGAAATCATTGTGCACTATGAATCACACATCTGTAGAAGTCATAAATAGACACCTGTACATACAGTATTATCTGATACCATAAAATGAAAGCTTCACTATGAAGGGAAACATCAGTTTCTGAGGCGTGCTGCCCCTCCTGTGGAAGGCTAACTACAGAATTTTGATTATTCAAAAAGCCCAGAACCTGTCCTGATGATACAAGTGCTGAAGCTAATTCTGTCAGAATTGTCTGATGGGACAAGATGGCTGTGCTATCAGCTGTTTGACTAATCACCTACCACAGCTGTGCTGATGTGGCCCTAAAATGTTGCCCTTTTGACCCAAGTGGTTAGCCAAAAATGTAGGGTCTTGTGGAGATATTGGCAACTGAGTCAGGTATTTCTTTGATGCTATCCTGTTTATTACAACAAACGTACATAAAGGTCTGTTACTCTGAACACAGCAGGCATCAAACAGAAGAAGATCGTTTTGTTGGTCATAGTTCCAAGATCCTTTCTAGCCACTACTTAGCCCAAAAGCTCACTCTCCAGGCATTTTCAGGGCAACATTCCCAGCACTTGTGCTGACTGGGTTGTTGGTTTTCTGCTGCTTCTCTGGGTTTTCTGCCTCTCTCTCTCACTGACTTCACAAAACAAGAGCTAGTGAAGCCCCTCTGCCTGGCATGTGCCTTTGGTTTGGGTGATCACATGTGTCCATCTTCAGGGTGGAGGCTGCTATTGTTTCAACTACCTGGTTATATAGAGGAGCTTAACTGTTTCTTACAACTGTTTTAAATAAAGGGAGGTGGTTACACCCACCAGTTTCAATGACATTTAGTCCAATCCATAACCCCCCTTCCCCATCACCTCAGCTTCATCCATGACCCCGCTGGAGCCTGAAATAGTGACACCATAAACAACCCATCCCACACAAAGCTGATGTCCAAACCGGAGGACTGCTGGAGTACACTTTGTACTCTGACTACTGTTCTATAAATCATCAAAAGGACTGGGATATGTCAGTTCCATTCCCTTTGGTGCTGTTCTACAAAGGTAGCTGGCTGAATCCCTGGAGTCTGATTAAATCACATTGGAGTGTGGGTGTGCAGGGTGGTGTGGATCCCTAGAATATCACAAACCTGCTGAAACACTTTGAGTTCAAAGTTTCTTCTTTGATCTGTGTGTAACTCACCTCCCCCAGATCTAGTGAAGAATTCATTCACTAGGATTCCAACTGCTGCCATGGCCTCTTGGTTCCTTATTGAGTAAGCCTCAGCCATTTTGTAATTTAGTCTCTAGCTATTAGCCAGTATTGATTGGCAGCCTTTGTCTTAGGCAAAGGCCCAAGCACATCAACAGTAATGCACTCCATTGTTGCTTGCACAAGATACAGCTTCATGGAACTCTCCCTGTCTTAAGAGGAACCCTTCTTCCCAACACACAGCCCAAGGTACGATGGTGCAGGTATTTTACTGCTAGGGTGTGTACTTTCAAGCCATTGTTGCAGTGTTTCCCCAAATTAACGCTGTTTTCTTCTTTTAATAAAAGTATTTAGTTACACACAGACTCAGTGCCTGTGAGTGGTGAAGTAGTGCCTCTTAAAGGTGCCCAAGGGTTCCGGTTTCCCCAATTACTGGGTAGGGGCTCGAGCCAGTCCTGTTTTGTATTATTAAGAGCAACCTCTAGATATTGAACCCAGCTCTTATTGCTGCCTACCCCACCCGGCAGAAGGGTTACGCTGGTTAGTCAGCAGCACCTGCATGGTGAGGGGAACCCCAACAGTAGCTGCAGGAAGGAGTGAGAGGTTCTGTAGCACTAATAACAACCCTCCTCCTACATAACTAGCTCAGATAATGAGACCTGAGGCACATCTGCTAGCAGTGCTGCATCCACTCCTCCCATCTCTGAGTCACTGGCTGAGTCAGCTCTGTTTGCCACAACTGCAAAGAGGACTGGTTTTTGTTTGAATTAGTCAGGCACAGGTGGTGGCAAAACCTCCTCCTCCACAGTGGCTAGAAATGAACTCTTTTTCAAGATCTCCTAGACAAAATGGGAACAGGTGCTGCTTGGGAGTCCCTGTGTACTAGGCAACCATGCTGAGCCCATCAAGGAACCCCGGTGTGGTAAGCACAAATGTGTCCCATTCTGCTCTCATTGAAATCCGTGAGAGTCAAGGGGTGTGACTTTGTAAATAGGTTTCATTTTGGTACAATATCTGGGGCCACTAGTGTGGCACCCACCTCTCTCCCTCCAGCAATGTGACCTATGGGAAAGAATCTGCAGGGTGGAACCAGCCAGAAACTAAAGCTAGCAGAGCAGCTGCAGATGCAGTTTAACCAGAGACTGATGGACACTAACGGTGTGATCAGACCCTTTTCTGCAGCTTTCATGCTGAATATTCTCTCCCCTGTGCTGTTGGCTCCAAACTCCTCCCTCCTTTTGTCTTTCTAATTAGCTAATCCCCTCCTAACAAACCTCACCTGAAAGATTTAAATAGTTAAAATGACAGAAACAACCAAAGTTGTGGCACTAACATGTCACTTGCAGACCATCCCCCTGTTATAACCCAAGCCTCTAACCAATGTCTGGTTAGATTGTAAGCTCCTTGGGGCAGGGAACCACATCTTCCTCTGTGGTTGTACAGCACCTAACATGATGGCCATTCTGCATTGGCCCCCAGGCACTATTGTAATAAATATTCTGGCCATTTTATTTACTGAGCCTGAAAAGAAATGCAGTCTCCAAAAGCCTGTGACACGGGTTAAAGGAAGACTTAAGGATGAGATGTTTCAAAGCTGCTGAGGGAATTTAGCTCTATACCATCCATTGAATGAATAGGAGCTGCGTGGCTAAATCCTCTAATGAGCTTTGAAACACTCACGTTTTTAGTCGAGTTGCTGGTAGACAAACTATCAAGCAGCTGCAACAGATCCATGCAGAACTGTGGGAGCAGGGTGGGGGAAATCAGCTTTTTTAATGAAGGGGAGCACACAATAAAACTGTTTCTTAATGTGCACTAATTCTGCAGTGGGCTGATGTGGGTGCTGGTAACAACTGCATCTCTGCATGTTAGAATCATAGCATATCAGGGTTGGAAGGGACCTCAGGAGGTCATCTAGTCCAACCCCCTGCTCAAAGCAGGACCAATTCCCAACTAAATCATCCCAGCCAGGGCTTTGTCAAGCCTGACCTTAAAAACCTCCAAGGAAGGAGATTCCACCACCTCCCTAGGCAACCCATTCCAGTGCTTCACCACCCTCCCAGTGAAAAAGTTTTTCCTAATATCCAACCTAAACCTCCCCCACTGCAACTTGAGACCATTACTCCTTGTTCTGTCAGAGGAGGGGTTGCCTTGAGGAAACATCAGGTGCTTTTAAATGTGTTGGCATCACTGGCCAGTACCTGCCAGACTATCCTTCGTGCCAAGGCATATGCTATATATTTTGATTACCTGTTGTCCAATGAGTGAGATTCACGATTTTATTTTAGGACCAGGTCCTCAGCTGGTGTAACCTGGCATAACTCCATTGACTCCTCTCTATATATTAATGAAGACTTTAAGTAAGAAAAGGTGCCAAAGCAATTCAAAAGTACTTAAGTGACTTAAGGACCTAAGTCCCATTTTCAAAAGGGATTTAGGTACTTTGGCATCTGAGTCTCAGTTTAAAGCAATGGAACTTATGCTCCTAAGTGTCGGTCACTTTTGAAAATGAGACTTAGGGTTGGTCTAAACCTAACACTTAGGTCGGCCTAGCTACGTTGCGCCAGGGTGTAAAAATTCACACCCTGAGAGAGGTAGTTAAGCCAACCTACGCACCAGTGTCGACATTGCTAGCTCGACGAAAGAATTTTTCTGTCAACCTCGCTACCGCCTCTTGAGGGGACAGATTTACTATAGGACAGAAAAACCCCTTTTGTCACAATAATAAATGTCTATGCTACAGCTGTAGCATTTGTAGTGTCGATATACCCTTTGGTGCATAAGTTCCTTAGGCACTTTAGAAAATTTTATCCTATACCTAAAATTGACCCTGGTAAGGCTGCGCCAGACACCTCTTGGCACATTGACACTTTGTCCTTTTCCATTATGCTTTTTGGGGTCCAGAATATAGTTTCCAATCCACTTCCAGTCAAGGGAAATGGTAGATTCTCCATCTCCTGAAGTCGTCAGATCAAGACTGGATCCTTCCTAGAACATATGCTTCAGCCAAGCACAATACTGGTGTAAGTGGATGCAATTCTATGGCCTGTGATACAAAGGCAGTCAGACTAGATGATCTAATAGTCCCTTTTGGCCTTAAAATCTATGGATCTATGCCCTTGTTCCGATCAAAGCCAAGGTGAATTAATTTTTCATTTAACATTTTGTGAAATTCAATATTTAAGGCTTTATTCTCCAAATGAATATGGAAGGCATCTACTTTCTCTTTTACCCCTCTCCCCACCCCCTTTTTTTAAATAGTTACAAATTTAATCAGATTTTTCTGGCAAGATTTATTCTTCATGACTCTTCAGTGCCCATTGAATTATTACTATTTACCTATTCAGTGATTTGCCCACTCACGGCATATTATTCATTCAATTATTTTCCTGGGGACAGGAGTGAGATTTATGGGGATACAATTGTCAGGTTAATCTGTCTCTCCTTTTTGAAAGTGATTAGTAGTTTTGAAAATTGGGAATGTGCTTTTCCCAAGTCCTTTTGTTCTTTCCCATTGTTCCACGATTTGTCAAAACCAATTCTCGTTGGGACTGGAGGTTCACTAGCTAATTCCTTTCATATCCTGGGATGCATCATACAAATCAGCTGATGCATCTCTCTTCAGCTGTGCCAGGTAACCCATCCTGTTTTTTGTCTATAGTTACCTTTACAAGATTGTCCTGCATTACTGACAGTGTTTTCTGTACTGCACTTGGTTTGTAAACCCCATGTCTGGTTGCTAGCCCTTTGAACAGTAATTTGAAAGGAGGAAAGGCTGCCAGAAGAGGAGAGGGTCTCCTGGTGGGGAATGCTGCTGGGAAACAGCAAGAGAACAATCCTTATTAAAACCTCAGGAATGACTTGGCCTTACACGGAGACTGATTGCCTTTTATTTAAACCTTGAGCAGCACAGTAGTTAGTTTGCCATCCCTGCTGGTGGAAATGGAGCCCAGCCGTGACTGCTGGAACATGATCCACACTGGAGCCAAATTCTCTTCTCAGTGATGTGCATGCAATTCCCACTGTGCTAATATAAATATTAGATTGAATGGGGGTTATATCTGCAACATGATGCATCCTGTTTTAGGGGCTTCACTCCTTTTAATTAGAAAGATTATATTCCTGGAACCTCATTTTTCACCCCATACCCTGAAAAACTCTCTCAAAAGATGAGTCTTTCATAGAAGTCTGCCGTATACATGTTGAACAGCTGAATGATTCCATCAGCAAGACTCAAACAACCAAAGCTGTCACATCTATTTTAAAAGTTTAAACCCTTCTCGTTTTTCCATAGCATTAAAACATCCATATAACTTTAATATATTAAATAAGTCTGCCTGTCTCAAGCATTACTGAAGTCAAATGTCTATCACCATGGCATAGGATCTAATTCCCCTTTAAAGGGGATTTTTGTGCCAGATATATATCTGCCTCCTTAACCTTTCACGCTCATTCTTCAGCCATGTCCAACTATCTCAGTCTACTAACCTGGTTCTGGTCATTCTACAAACTCCTTAGACATGTAGGTAGCCAGCCTGCTCTTTTTTGCAATAATTTTAATCCCTATGCAAAAATCACTCTTTTCACACTTCACAATTATGTTTCCACTTATACCATATGCAATGTTGCTCCCAGGATATTAGAGAGAGAAAGTGGGTGAAAATATCTTTTATTGGACCAACTTCGCTTCAGGAGGGAGAGAAGCTTTTGAGCTACACAGATTTCAGGTCTGGGAAATGTACTCTGATTGTCACAGCTCACTACAAGGTGGAAAAAATTGTTTAGCATAAGTAGTTAATACATACTTCAAGGAACCACTCAAGGTGAACTGGCCATTATATCAACAGTCCTTTTTGTTTGGATTAACCTACCTTTTTGTTTTCTTTTTGCAGTTTTTCCCCCATCAAAAGATATAGTTATAGGTTATTTTGGCATTTTATGAACTTCACTCCCTTTTCATAATTGAGCTCACAATTAAGGTAAATGTATAGGCCCAATTATTACAGCACCCATCACATCAAAGCTTGAAGGTGGTCCTCAGAGAATAGCCTTACACTTATCATTAGCAGGTCTTGCACTGAGGGGGAATTCCCCCCTCCCTAGAACTGGGGCTTTATGCTGCTATGGATGGCACCCATAGGCTGGTGGGTCTGTGGGGGAACACAACAGTTAGCCACACCCAACTCAATATAGGCTCTTTATTCTTCTGCTACATAAAAGCCTCCCTCCCCCAAAAATGAGTGTCCTGACCTGGAATGATACTGCTGGGTCCTCTACACCTCAGTAGCTCCTGGCTCACAGCCCTCCTTAACCTCAAGAGAGTCCCAGGACCTGCTTACAACCTTTTAACACTTACAAAGGTATTTCTCTTTTATGGGGCTAGGTCCTCACTTATATCTTCCAGCTGGGAATACAAGCCAATCATTTGCTGCTGCTTAGCTGGACCCACTGATTCCCAACACATGCCTACTGGGCCTCTCCTTAGGCCAGGGTTTGTTGCCCCGGGGCTCTGCATGCCTTTAAAAGGTCAGGTCAGCCCACCCTACTCTACAACACTTCACCACCAGTTTATAGGTGCTGGAGCCGGGATAATGACTTCATTCTGTAGACTTAACTAACTAGCAGAGTCCTGCAGCTGATGGAGGGACTTGTGAGTATATCCAACGTTTTCTGCAACTAGGAGCCTTGTGGCCTGTAAGGAGCAGCTGTATCAGCTAAACCAAAGGATGTTTCCTTCTCCCCAAGTCATCAAGAGGTGTACTTGTACCAGCTGTGTTAGTCACACCTCAGCAGTGCTCAATAATGTCTTGCTTCTAAGACTAGAGTGTAAATAAGTAATAACTGGCCTTTCTTAAACCACAGGTTATTTGACATCATATGCTGATAGAGGATCCATTATTTGTTAAGCACCATCAATGGGCTCAGCTGTGTATGAGACACATGTTAAGACAATCCCTTCCTTGGAGAGCTGACAATCAAAGATAGACATAGACAAGATGTGCTTGGAGGTGCAGACAGAGGAGTGTCATATTATATATATATATTATTTTAAAGTGGAAAAAATCCAGACGCCTACTGGTGTGATGTCCGAGAGAAGTAAGGGCTATTTGTGTAGTTTGGGGGAGGTGAGAAATGGAAAGTCAGGCCATGAACACTTGTTTATAGAGCATGATAATAATGTCCTTGCAGACTTCTGGAAACACATTGTTTGGTTGATCTCTAAAGTGACACTTCAGACTCTATCCTATAAATACCTGGTTATGACATTTGTTTAGAAAAACTTTCTATTGACAGTTCAAGGGTCAGACTGGGAGACATTATAGTCAATCAGTTCCATGTATATGCTGCATATGTATTGTCTCTATAGCAGCAGATCCCAACCCTGGCACGCATAACAGTAATGTACTCAGACTCTTGTGATGGACATTCTAGGCTGGGGTGACCAGATGTCCCGATTTTGGGGTCTTTTTCTTATATAGGCTCCTATTACCACCACCACCACCACCACCACCCCCGCATCCTGATTTTTCACATTTGCTGTCTGGTCACCCTATTCTAGGCTCCCCTAATGAAGAGTCTTCATCCTCATGTGGCCAGAGACTCAGGAGACTTGGGTTCCATTCCCGGCTCTGCCACTGATCTGCTGTGTGACTTTAGGCAAGTCACTTCCCCTCCTGGTGCCTCAATTTCTCCAGTTGTAAAAGGGATTATGGTCCTTGCTTTCCTTTGTGAAGTGCTTTGAGATGTGTGAATGAAAAGCTGCTAAATAAGAGACAAGTATTAATGATGGGCTTCGGCAGTGCCCACTGCACTGCCATCACCCACGTTCCCTTCAGTCTGCTTTAATCCACCGGGAAACCCCTCCAAAAACAAACTGCAGCCTGCCAGGTTTAGGACATCCAAGCTCCATTGTGGGTTAGATATACGCATGCACGCTGGAATAGGTGGCAGCAGGCACTGAAGCAGCCAAAGTCAGAGTCTAGTAATGTTATTCACACAAGGATGGAAACCACAGACCTCCGATCAAAAATGGGTTGAAAATGTGG
>NW_020664561.1:49458788-49527173 GCF_002925995.2 Terrapene triunguis
AAAAAAAAAAAAAAAGTCGTGATCGGCGGCGGCAGTTCAGCGGCAGGTCCTTCGCTCCTAGAGGGAGTGAGGGACCTGCCGCCCCCGAATTGCCGCAGGTGCCGCCCCTCTCCCTTGGCCGCCCCAAGCACCTGCTTGTTAAGCTGGTGCCTGGAGCCGGCCCTGGTAGGAGGCCCCTGCCATACAGCCAACTACCCTTGAACTAGTGTCTCAGCCCTTCTGAGTCCCCCCAATAGTTTATACATGCTCCCTTCAGCAATCCACCCTTGAGTGCACTCCGGTGTATAGTCTAACTCTTTGGAAACCACATGACCATTAAAGCGAGGAACACAGGCTTTGCAAAGGAACTTCTTAAACACACTCGTGCTTTACTCTTAGACGGCACCAGAGAGTTAGACTTAGGCAAAACAACGGTCTCCTGAACACAATCCCCACTTAGTCTTGGGAATCTTGTGTCCCTGTTTTGTGAATCTTGGGGTTTGGTCCAGGTCCTTCAGGGAGGCCAGGTCCCTCCTGCCTCCACTCCTCCTGTTGACTCCTCTGGTTCTGGTAATGAAATGGCTGCCCTTGCTAGAGAGCATGTCACTTTTTAAATAAGCGACACATCTTTGTTCCTGTCCTTCCCTTGGGATTTTCCATGCTTCAGCCCCACGTGAGATTGCTGGAAGAGAGTCGTTAAAAGCAAATGTTACATGCCAGTTATAAAAGAGAGTTATTCCTAATTGGCCACAGACATATCCTCCAAACTGTCACAGGGGGCACAGACACTCAGCTACACAGATGTAGTTTCCATTGTTGCAACAGGAAATGGCTCCACTAACAATGAGAAAGCGTAGTCTTGGTTTTTTAGAACTTGTAACAAGGCACCTGTGACCTAGTGCTTTGATAAGTCCTTTTGCTGATCGAAATAAGTAAAACTCCATATGAAAATTTATCCTGAAACAAAATTAGGAATTTCCTTTCTCTTATATGTATGAGGAAAAGACTATATTGAATTGGAATAGTTCTATGGAAACAACCTCCATTCAGTGGGGACAATACAATAGATGCTAATATAGGAATCCTATTTTTAGCTAAAGCAAATGTACACCTGCCCTATACAATACTTGCTCAGAGATTTTAGCAAATAGCCAAGAAGAAGACATGCAATTAATTTGTCTGCTTTTAAAATACAAATAAATAACCATAGGTCAGGATGTAAGAAGGAAGAAGCGGTGCCACATTGCACAACTAAATATAGGAAAATCTTCTCCCACTGTTTGTTAGTATAAAGAAATGCTCAGAAAAGCCTTTTTATAATGAAGATCAGCACAGCTGCATGTGATGGGTTGGAAAACTGGTCCCGCCTAGATAACAGAAGGTTAAATTGCCCTGTCTCAGGCAATGAGGCTGGGACTATAAGGAGAAAGAACACCTGAGCTCCCCTAATAAGGCACCATAGTTTCCTTGAACTGCTGATCTATTAGAGACTGATCAACTGATGCTGATCTACTAGAGAGAGTCTTGGACTGCTTGTCCTGAACAAGATATCTATGCAGAATGTCAGGAAGTTTCTGGCTGAACATTACTTACAATGCTCCCAAAGGAGGAGGACATCTCCAGTCTTAACAGCAGGTGATTTCAGTTCGGGGGTGGGTCCCTCTGATAGAAGCACTCACAGTTAGCCGTGTAGTATTTGTACCTACAATTCCAGTGTTGTCTTCATTTTTTAAAATTATTTTTACTTAGGAGTACACTGATTTTTCACTCCTGGGATGGTAAAAGGTGTGAAGAGAATTTGGGAAAGATCCTAGCTACTGCTGGGATAAGTACTTGGGTGCAAATAAGAAATTAATAACAATACAGGTTTGGGATCTGGCCGATAAACACTTTGCTAGGCTCTCATCAGGTGTTTTGACATTAAAGACAACAGTCTACCTCAGAGAAAGCCCTGCTAGCATTTGCATTATACAGACCTGCTTCTTCCAGCACTAAACACCGTGCTTGGCTTTGGAAAAGTGCTCTAATAAACCCAGGCAGTTTTCCCCAGACAAGATGATAACCCTCCAATGGAAGACTTGGCTCCTTTAACTATTATTATTCCACTCCAGCAGCATGAATGGGATGTTCCACTCCTAGAAAAACTGAATGAAATACAGGGTGGCTGCAAGCAGGGGTGAGTCTGTGCGGCTCCATCACCTTGGAAATACAGCTAGGCAGCCGTGCCAGAGCGGCCCAGCTGCTAGGGCGGAGCAGGGCTCCCAGCAAGGGCAGATTTGGAGGCTGGCTTTAGGGCTGCTGCACAGGGGGAGCCACGCCTGCCCTCTCCCTCGGTGCAGTGGTGCTTCCCAGCCTCTGCTCTCCATCGGGTACAAATACAACAGTGGAATTTGTATTTCCATTGAGTGCCAGCTCCACACCAGGCTGCCTGTGGGTGTGGGCTGCCCCTACACTAGCCGGCTTTTTGGAAGAGCAAAAGAATGAGGTAAAGATTCATATACATATTTATTCTGTGCTGAGGCTTGGATGAGGAAAGGGGGCTGCTTTCATTGGCTGTTGCTAAAGCCCTGTGCTGTCTTCAGCTGCGCTGCAATAATCTTATTACTCATCAAAAAGCCAGCAGTGGTGCTGTTGCTTGCTCCCTCCTGGCTTTGGGCGGGCCTGGGGCTACCACTTTCTCCTGCATATGGAGCTTGATAGCTGAACAGTACTGGCGTGACTTGCCTGGGAGGAAGCTGCTTGTCTGGAGCTAGGAGCACTTGTTGTGTCTGCTCTACTGTTGGGGAGTGGAGGGGGTGAGAGTGGTGCATGTTTGGGGCTCGAATGTGGCAGGTAAGTGGGTGAAAGATGGAGCTGGCCAGGGCCGCCCAGAGGATTCAGGGGGCCTGGGGCAAAGCAATTTCAGGGGCCCCTTCCATTTAAAAAAAAGTTGCAATACTATAAAATACTATAGTCTCGTGAGGGCCCCTGTGGGGCCCGGGGCAAATTGCCCCACTTGCCCCCCCTCCAGGCAGCCCTGGAGCTGGCTAGGTCCTGCTGATATTTGCAGCTACATCCCCAAATGTATTACCAAAATAGCTACTTTCCTGCCACCAAAACACCCAGACCAGGACACATCCTGGTGCAACTGCTCCGCAAAACCCACCTGGATGCTGCCAATTTTGGGGCCCCAATCCCCCAAAATCTACCATGTAAGTAGAGAACATATCACTGCTTCTTCTGTACCTTTAACAAATCCAGACCTTGATGCAAAAACTTGGATCCAGGGATCCTGCCAACTTTTGGCTGCAAACCCAGAAATTGTACCATCAAAACAGAGAGCAGGTGTAGCTTTTACTATTCCTCCCATGCATTCGATGAAGTAGGCTGTAGCCCACGAAAGCTATTACTCAAATAAACTTGTTAGTCTCTAAGGTGCCACAAGTACTCCTGTTCTATTCCTCCCAAGATATCCTCCTTCAAGAAAACTGCAATTCTCTAATTTGGCACTAGTGTCTTTGTGAATCTGGATAATTTTTAGCTGCATACTCCCCAGTCTTTCTACTTACACTTACTATATATATGCACCTCCCCCTACATCACCAGCATAAGCTGGATCCTTACCTATCCTAATGCAACAGCATTGCCAAAAAGGTGGTGGAGATGCACATTTCACAACTCTGTAGAACACTGTAAACATACCATTGAAACAGCAACAAAAGTAGGTCTATGTATTCTAAATAGAGTGCTGGAAACATCCTCCAGCCTGTGATGTCCCATAAATGATCAGCCATGCAAGCTGGATCTCCACCCAGCCCCGTCCCCTAACTAAATAGGGCATTATTTCTTTATCCGCACCAGAGCCTAAACTGGAAAATATCAAAGCTTGGTGGCTTGACTGGGGACTGGGTGGGGGTGAAGGCTGTATTTTCCCCCCCTTTTAATAGCACAATTCACTTCTATAGCTTTAAATGATTCCATCAGAATAAAACCCACCCAGAAGTTCTGCTGATATACTTGACCAGTGGAATTTTCATGGCTGGGGGCAAAAATTGGCTAGATCTAACGAGAACTAAGTGCCAGCTCTGGGTAGCTGTCCTACTATTGCTCTGTGGTGTATCAGAGTCTGGAATTTCTTTTTGGTGTAAGAAGTACCTCTATCCTCGTTCTCTATTTATGCAGTAGAATTTGAAGGTAGGAGCCAAAATGTGGCTGGATCCAGCAGAGTCCAGGTACTGGATCTGGGCTTTGGGAGTCTGTTGTGCCAGGATGTTGGGGGTTCAGGCTTTCTGGGGCAGACTTTTTTTTTTTTTTATTATTCTGAGGGGGGCTTGGATGCAAAAATCAGCAGGATCCAGGAAGATCCACCTTACCCCTTTTTTTCTGAAGGGGACTGATGATGCAGCCACTCCTGGTTATAGATGACCCTAGTGCGTGACTCTCATGCCTGCATGTCTCACTGATTGTACCAGCAGCTGAAATATTGCATTAGCTTAGATCCAGCAGTAGAGGTGATGCAGCTTTAGTGATGGCCAAGTTGTGCTGCCTGTTGCTTTGCGGGAGCCAGCGTGGGAGCGTGCACAAAAACTAGAGAGAAAAACAACCCCCCCCCCTCCCCCCAGGATTAGCATCCGACAAAAGGTGGGAAGTGAGGGAGCCTGTCGCTGGGATTGGTGTAGGCAGCAGGAGGTGATTCCAAGGCGTTTGCTGAGCAGAGCCTCTGCACCAGCTGCAGGGGAGCGAAGTGCTGCGGGGCTCTGTTGCTTGGGCACAGAAGAACTTTAATGAGAGAAGCTGCCTGATCTTAGCTCTGGTGGGTGATTTTAATCTCGTTTCTCCGGATATTGGAGCTGGTGGCCACAGGTGAATTACAGTTTTCACTTTCAATATGATGCTTGCTGTGTATGGGACATGTGCCATGGGGATTTGGTTTGGCTTTGTAATACAGCAGAGAGATGAAGGATGGGAGGAGGGGGTGTATTTATCTGCATAGCAAAACCTCTTGTGTACTGTGAATGATGAGGGTTGGGGTTCCCCCCCCCCTTTGTTTTTCCTCTCTGCAGGCCGTCTCTGCATAAGGGCATGTAAACGCAAGAAACCTGGGCATTTGCAATTCAGACCTTCCTCACTTCTTGGGTCACATCAGAGCAAACATGCCAGAACAAAGCAATGATTACAGGGTGGTTGTGTTTGGAGCTGCAGGGGTTGGTAAAAGCTCTTTGGTCCTTCGTTTTGTAAGGGGAACTTTCAGGGAAACCTACATCCCTACCATTGAGGACACTTACAGACAGGTGATCAGCTGTGATAAGAACATCTGCACCCTTCAGATTACAGATACCACTGGCAGCCATCAGTTCCCTGCTATGCAGAGGTTGTCTATCTCCAAAGGTCATGCTTTCATCTTGGTGTACTCGGTCACCAGCAGGCAGTCCATGGAAGAACTTCAGCCAATCTATGATCAGATTTGTCAGATCAAAGGGGATATCCAAAAGATTCCAATAATGTTGGTTGGTAACAAGAGTGATGAGACCCAGAGGGAACTGGAGGCCAGTGAAGGGGAAGCCTTAGCCAGCAAGTGGAAGTGTTCCTTCATGGAGACATCAGCTAAAATGAACTACAATGTACAGGAGCTCTTCCAAGAACTCTTGAATCTGGAGAAGAGAAGAACTGTCAGTCTCCAGGTGGATGGGAAGAAATCCAAGCAGCAGAAAAAGAAGGATAAACTGAAAGGCAAGTGTTCTGTTATGTGAGTATACCTTGAATGGCTGGAGCCGCATCACTGCATGATGTAATAAGAGCATGGACTTTCTCTCAGAATATTCTCATGTAAAGTGGAAACAGTCTACTCATAGGCATTTGCTAGAAATCCAAGAAGAATAAATAGGTTTAAGGCCTATAGTTTCTCTCTGATAACTCAATTGGGTCATTTTAATCATTGACTTGGAAGACACCGATTTTTTTTTTGAACGTGTCTTTTTAAGCAAATGGAATGTCCAGAGTTAGCCATTACACAGTAGTCCAGGTTTTGAACAAAAAAGTTTACAGACGAGCTCAAAATACCAGAATGTGTTAATAGAGGCAGAAATCATCTTTGTTATCCCTGAGTATATATTGGTTTTTAAATATTCTCAGATTATGTATTAGCCTGAAACAAAAATCCTGTTTTGCCTACAGTGTGTATATACTTCAAGGAAAAATGTTTTCAGAAATATAGTGACCGCAGCAAATCTTTCACAAAGTTAGGGTGTCTTATTACGAAGGAACAAACACATGATTTTTCAGATATGTAGGTATTTGGGGAGAGACTGACTGGCTTACCAAAGACATGCTTGTTGTTTCATAATAAACATTAAATTTGTGTATTGTTATGCAGCTACTGATATTTTACAGCTATGTGACTTATTAAAGTTATTCCTGCATGTAATTAGTTTGTTTGCTGGGCTTTTTTCTTGCCAACAGTTCTCATTTCCATCGCACCCCGTAACTTGGTTAATTCCCTATGTCTTTCTTGCCATGTTGTGCCTGGGGGCCCAATCCTGTAAAGTGGGAAGCATCCTCGGTACCTTGGCTTCAGCTGGAGAGGAGGGAGCTCATGACCCCAGAAGATCAGGCACTTGTGTAGCATAGTTACTAACAGAAATTGTCTGCTAACTTGCCTCTTATTGCATAGCTGAGCACCAACAACTGAAATAATGCTCTGCACTGTGTATAGCGTTCTTCAGCCATAGATTTCAAATCACATCACAAACGTGAACAAGCTTTACAATCTCTGTGGAACTGCTGGGGAAACTGAAGCATAGAGGTGAAGGGACTTGCTTAAGTCTGCCTCATATGTGTGATATGGGCCACATTATCACTGTCTCTGAGGTAACAGACTCCTAGGCCACTGGCCTAGGAGTCTGTCTGACTCCTAGGCCAGTGGCCTGTCCCTTTCATCACCCTAAAGAGAGATGGCCTGAGTTCTTATAGAGAAGTTCAGGTAACTCCAAGCACAGGTATATTATTGGCTGCAGTGAGGCCGGTTATTTTGTCAACCCAACCTACCCTTTTGAACTGCAAATCCAGCTTTGCATACTCCTGGTGATGCTGCTTTTTAAAAAAAAAAAAATTTATAGTTATAAAGATTTTTCTTCTGTCTATTCTAAATTGTCCTGGCTTTGGTTGAAGCTCATGACAAGTTATTCTTGGATAAACGTTTTCAGTTTACAGGAACATCCTGATCTCTCTTTTTTTCCTTCTGAACTTGAACAAGAGTCCCAGTCAATTTATATGCCATCCCTCCCCTTTTTTCTGTCTCTGACAAGTGTTTGTAATTGTGCCCTGGCTCTTTGTAGTATCCTTCTGCATATGCAGCCTTGATCCACTGTCTGCAAATCAGTGAAGCTATTTTAACGAGAATGAGGCTAAATCATGTTGTGTCCATTACTAGCATATAATATAGATATCAACATGTTACTTTTGGGTTGTATTCGTTTAAGGTCCCAAATTCACAAATGGACAGCCTAATATGATTTGAAGTGTCTTCATGAGTTTTGGGGAAAATAGTAATTAACAGCTGTAATCTTCTGGTCCCATGACACAGCCTACTATTTTTCTTTGTGCATTTGTGGAGCATCTGGGCTGAGATACTGTATTGTTAATAATTGGCAAGTTATTTCATTCTGGTTTATAATGGCTCTATTGGCTCTATTACTGTAAAAAAAAATGGAATTCAACATAGCTTACAATATATTTCCCCTCTTTAAAGCAAAGTCTCACATTTGAACAACTTGTAGTTAGATGCTAACACAAGAGGCAGTATATTAAATGTAAGGATAGATATGATATTAATGTGTGTGTAGCTATAATGCTGTGTTAATTCTCTGTGCAGGCTCAATGCAAAGTACAGGTCAGGTTTGTGCTGCACCTAGCAAAGGCACAGTACAAAATTCACAGTCCAGGCTACGTCCTCTTTTGCAACATTCTGATCCTTGCCTGTTCTGACGCAGCGCCCAGCATAATTTAGACAGGCCCGTAGGCTGCTCTATGGACTGCAGCACTGCCTGGAATCTTGGAAGCACTGTCTGTTATGCCTCTCCTGGCCCTGACACACCCCCTACATCAGGGCTTATAAGGGTTCCTTGGAAGGCTGCCTTTCATTTGTCTTTGCCTTCGTTCTCAGCCAGAACTAGGACTATTAGGTCCCCTTTATGCCCTTTTACCTAGCATAAAGTAGCTGGAGCAGGTATGAGGATGTCTCCCAGAAATCTGAGCAGACTTAGTTGGCACTGAGCACTCATGCGGTTAATAAATGTGCTGAACCTTCTCTCTCCATCCTGTCTGTCTCCAGAGTGCTACTATACCCTGAAAGCTACCTGCCAAATTTGTTATTTGTTAAATCTGTACAAGTATGGGAGGCAACAGGGAGTGCGTGCTGCAAAACTATGACCCTAAATGATCAGACTTAAATTTGATCTTGGAAGAACTAGTAGTGGTTTTGTTTGTAAATAACCTTCCTTTACATCCAGGACTTTGATCTCTTTCTTCAGCATTTCTGAACAGTTACACAGTGCTTACACGATGGAGTGTTTGGCGGTAATGTTGCCAGGGACCACATTTAAATTCCATCTGAACCTGCTGTATTCCAGTCTGAGAAATCCTGATATGACATTTTACATGTAAACCTTGAGAACAATAGTCATACAGCCTAAAAATGTCTCTATAAACACAATGCCCTCTGACTTATGGAGACGTCAGTGCATATCCAAGAGTGGAGTTATCTATTCACATTTACCATTCTGGAATGTGTTATCACTGCACTATTTTTCCTGCTTATCAAATGGCAATGGTAACTAAACCAGGCCTTGGCAGTGTACAAGGAACAAGTACTATTTATGGTAAAAGGGCTCAATCCATCCTACGCCTTCTGATGTAAAGGGCAAAACTCCTATTGACTTCAATGGAGGCAGGATCACATGTGACAGATGCACAGCCAGAAGATGCTCCGATCTTGCAGTGATGAGGATGGTATAAGAACCTATACAGAACAGCAATAATACCAGTATCCAAAGCTTCCCTGTTTAAATGTATATGTGCTGTTCCAATCATAACAGCAGGGACATTCTCCTGCATCAGGAGAGTCTTGAATCTATAACATTTTAACAGTCCTATTACCAGCTGATTTTTCAGTAGTGAGAATATGTACCAGAGACGTATTATACTGCCAAACTAGCTGCCTCACGGTAGCTGGTCTCTGTGACTAGGCTAGGCCCAGCTAGCCTATATCAGAGCAGGTGCATGCAATCCAGCCAATTCAAGGGGGCTGGGATCTACCTGGGCCTATAAAGAGCTGCTAGTAAGTAGGAAGAAATGGTTTGCCTGAGACAGGTTGACCCAATCTGACACTGTTGTGGGCCCCTAGAGCAAGGAGGCTACTGCCCTAGAGAGGGAGCAGACCTGGGAAGCTGGCAAGGCCCTGAAGAGGGGTGGAACTGAAACCTGAAAGTAAGGACTGAATTAAAATACAGTTTTTCTGTTTGTTTACGTGCTTCCATTAAGAAAATAGGCCTCCTTGAAAGAGACTGGTAAAAGGGCTCTGGCAGTGTATATTTTGGAGCTGGAGAGAAGCCTTGCTTGGTGACAGTCTCATAAAAACATTGGGGATGTAAAAACCCAATTGTAAAGCTTACTAGACCTGAAGCAGAGCTCTGTGTGGCTTGAAATCTGCTCTTTCGCCAACAAAAGTTGGTCCAACACAAGGTATTCGCTTCCCCCGCCTTGTCTCTCTAATATCCTGGGACCAACCAGGCTACAACAACACTGCAAATAATTATAAAGTTTGATATTTGACCCAAGCTGGATATAGAGAGTCAGTGTCTCTCTCTCTCTCTCTCTCTCTCTCTCTCTCTCTCACACACACACACACACACACACACACACACACACACACACACACACACACAAAATATTCTTATGAAAGGTCACTTTTATGGAACTGTTTTTTGTTAAGATTGTGACTATTAAAACTTTGTTACAAATATAAACTACAAGATAAATCCTTAGCCTTCTACTAAGAATTATTACAGCTACTACTATCCAAAGAATTGTTATTGTAGTTGCTGTATTGCTTTGTGAGAAGTGGTAATACCATTATTAAAAGGCTTCTGAGCACCTTTAGTCCCCTTTTTAATTCTGCCCTTCTCAGGATCACACTCTGAAGGTCTTGTCTACACAGGGAAATTTATTGGCATAATTCTTGAATAAGGAATAACTCCATGTGGAGGGTTATACAAGTACACTGGACCCTCGCTAGAACATGCGTCTATATAGCGCGAATTCGCATATAATGGGTCACGGCCATGGATCCCAAATTTAATTACTTTAATTGCAATTCATTTTAACACGGTACCGCGCATGGATCACAAATCCCGCGTTCTAGCGAGGGTCCGGTGTATAACTATAGAGGTATAACTATGCCAGTAAATTTCCCCGTGTAGACAAACTTTGGCTGCCGTTCAGAAGACACTCTAAGGTAGACGTTGCTGGACTGATTGTCAAATGCTTTGTTAAGGCCATAGTTTGAATAATACTACCTGTTTTAGACGCACCCACTCAGGAAAGTGCTTAGACACATAATGTGAGTCTATCCCTATTCAGAACAACAGTTAAGCAAGAGACTTAAGCATATGCTTAAGTGCTGTCCCAAATAGCTATGCTTTTTAAAATCAGCAAAGTGTCTTACAATGAACTGGAGCCTCAGTTCACATGCTTGAAGTTAGTACTTAAGTATTTTGCTGAATTGGGATATAAATTATGATTACAGGGCAACAGAGTTGGGCAAAGAATTGTTACAAAGAATCTTTGCCTTTTATCAAAATATTGAGACAATTCAGTCAGCTTTGCATTTCCTAGAAATGCTAGATTTGTGTGTTCCTGGATCCTAGAATGTCAATGGTGCATTAGGGCTGTCGGAAGCAGATGGTCTTTGTGAGGTAACAGTGACACATTCTCTGTGGAGATATTTATATGTTCCATTAATTCCCACACTTGTCTAAAACGTGCACTCTGCCTATGCCCCGTCACTTCTCTTCATTCTTACAAGCTGACAACAATGGCATTTGTTGTTTCTCAAGTTGATGCACTTTCTCGAGTATTTGCCCAGCCTGTCCCAAAACTCATACTCTGGGGAGATGGGGTTAGGGAAGTAGATATCACAGGTTGGGGAATTGCTATTTACTTGTCCACAACACTTCTTTCCAGGACCAAGAGGTGAGCACATTCAACTATATTTTCCATGTGTAGCTAAATATACTGGCTGAAGTAACATTTGTGGCAATGGCTGGATGAAGGCAGCCTCATTGAGGCATTCCTGTCAATAAAATCACAGCTTACACTTACCCAGTCTCTTCTATCTATGTTTCTCAAAGAACTTCATGAAGGTTTGCTTCTCAACACCCTTGTGAGCAAGATAAATATTATTAACCCCCCCCCCACACACACACATAGAATTATAGGAAGATTAGGAAGAGACCTCCAGGAGGTCATCTAGTCCAACCCCCTGTTCAAAGCAGGACCGACCCCATGGTTTACTGATGTACAATAAACCCCATCAGTAAAGTGGCATACCTGAGCTCACTCAGCTCTCAGCAGAGCCGGAGCTACAACCCAGCTCCCATGTCTGCTAGTTTCTGCACTGCCATCAGTGAAAGGAACTTGGTGCTGGTTGGTGTCATCCATTATTATGCTGTTCATCTATTTCCATCCAAACTGGCTGCAACATCCGGAATGAGGATAGGAGCAGCAGCAGCTCTGGTCAAAGCACCATTCCTGTCATGGAAGAGAATTATAATTTTTAAAAAGTTACTCCAGTCTGTGGCGTAACTGTAGTGGAACTTGGAGCCTCCTCCCAAAATCTGGTTAGCAGCAAACTAAAAAGCAGAAGAGAAGCTAGCACTGATGCAGTGTCGCTGTCTCTATGTGGGATGCGGGCGACCGCCCTGCAGAACCTTCCATAGGCCGGTCATGCTCTGACAGAGGAAGCTAGAACTGGGGGAGGCCAGATCGGCTGTTGGAGCAGGTTGGAGTAGCTTGACTATATCACTGACATCGCTCCTTTGGGCACTGCAGCAGGTTGAAGAAATACCTTGGCTATTCCTCAGACATGCCATTTCTCCCCCCATCCCCACCAAGGAGAACTCAGTGTGGGGACCTTCAATTGCTTTGCTGCCACTTACACTGGTGGCACTGGCATCAAGTCACTGCAGCATGGGCGTGTGTATTCTCTCCCTCATATATGGTGAAAGAAAGCAGGAAGAGTGCATGGCAGATTTCTCAGGAGGAGAGAAAGCAAAGGAGAGTTTCAAACTTTGTTAAAATGCACCACAAACGTTACTCTTAATAACCTAAAATAACTTTCTACTGCTTCAGCACCCTTACAACCATTTTAAAAATGTATAGAAAACACTTGGCAGCTTAACCATATAAAACAGGTTGAAAAATAATCATACTAAACTAGAGACTGTCAGAACAAAAGTGTTTTCAGGGGCAAAGATAATTGCACTAGAGGTTTTTAGTTTGTTGGGGGGGGGAAGTGGGTGCTTTAAAAAGCTCCCATTTTAAAGCATTTCTCACAATCCAGATATTCAAACATTTATCAATTAACAATATTTATTTTCATGCTACACTTAGAGACTGGCTTAATGCAGCTTCCTTCCTGCATCTGGCCAATAAAATTACCCTCCGAAATGACAATAATGGTAATCATAAAACAGCTGAGCTGCAATCTGTAATAGAAAATGTAAGCAGCAAACTCAGAGTCCACCCACACAAGTGTTTAAAGAACAAGTAGCCAGGGTGATTTGCTGCTATAGTCTAATTCCCTTTATCAGAGTAGGGCATGCCCATGATTAGTATAATTAGCACTTTTAAATAAGTGACGTGGGTTTTCATGTCTAATGTTTCACAGCTAAAGGGTACTCAGAGGAGGAAATGGAAAGGAGGCTAGTGGAGTACGGATATGTCTGATTTAATCTTAGTCTGTCATTTTCTGCAGTTTGTTTTGTGACATAGGTAAATTAAGTACTCAGAAAGCAGCTACAAGCTAAGGAAACCTATAAAGACCATGTAAAACCTACTCCAGCATGATGACCTGTTAGGTAATTGATCTTAGTTGATACCAGGATAGCATGCTAAGTTTAATTATGTTCCTACAATTTCTGCTTTGACCTGGATAGAATGGTAGAAAAGAACAATTTGAACAATGAGAGAACAAGAATATTAGCTCTGATTTCTTTGTCACTTATCCATTCTGTGTCATGTCAAAGTGCACCACATTGACCAGATCAAGACAGCACTGGTTTTAGCCTAAATAGCACAACTGATCTGTTTTGGTACAGTACAAGGAGGCATGCTATATATTTTGTCAGATCTTATTCACAATAGCTGTTGCATAAAGATTGTTATATTTTTCTAGCACTTGTCAGCTTGAAGGATCTCAACTGGCTGTACAAAGTATACCCGGGGATCATTTTTCCATCACTTTTGAGTCCCCAGTTCCATCCCCATTGTTCTTCACATATTTGGGGCTAATTCTCTGCTGATGTAAATGGACGCAGCCTCCATTTACAGCAGCAGAGAATTTCTGCATTCCTGTTTTCATCTGAGAGAGAGTGTTTTATGCCCGGGTCTGGCTTCCAGACTGGTGTATAGCATGGAAAGAAGTTAGGTTGGAATATTTCCCTTTTGTAAACTCTCTTCTTGTTGATATTTAGAAGGGATACATTGACAAATTAGAAAAAAAAGAGGGGAAAGGACCTTAGCTTTGGCAAACTGGAAATATTCACCATGAAAGCACAGCAATTATTTATTCACAACTTTCCCTGCTTATATTCTATTGCAGCAATTCTCAGCCTTTTCATACTGAAACACCCTTCCTTTGCATGGCTCCTCTCAATCTAACAGAAATGTCCCTTGCATTTAGCAATCAGGGAAAGATAGGGTGGTGGTCATGACTGCCACACACCCTTCTGCAGCCGCCCCAGTTGAGAACCCATGTTCTTTTCCAAGAGCAAAAAATAAAGGCTCAGTTAGTTAACGCAAACATAGGCATGGTGGTCAATTTTCGTGCCCAGTAGTAGTAGTTCCTTCAGGTCAGGATTTGAGTACATTGGCAAGGCAGTGTGGGGAAGTTTGCACAACTGCTTCTTATGTTATACCTGCTCTGCCCATGGACAATGTCACTTTAGAGCAGAGGTCCCCAAACTGTGGGGCACGCCCCTCTGAGGGGGGCATGGAGGAACATTCTGGGGGGCATTGTGGGGTCCGGGCCAGCCCTCATGGCAGGCAGGGAGGGAGCACCACCAAGCTCTGCTCCGCTCCCAGCTCTGCTCCAGCCCAGCCTCGGCCCCGGCCCCGGCTCCCAGCCTCAGCTCCTGGCCGCAGCTCTGTTCGCAGCCCCGGCCCCACTCCAGGCTGAAGACCTGCCCCCAGCCTCAGCCCTCTTACCCCTGTCTGTGGAGCTCCCCCCCCTCCACAGGGGGTAAGAGGGGTGTGACTCTGAAAAGTTTGGGGATTACTGCTTTAGAGTAGTGTCATTGCAGTATCCTTTACAGACATTAAATTAATAAATTGAATACAGAAGAATCAAAATGAGAAAGGGTCAGATTCAGGTTTACGATCAGCCAAGGGGAGCACGGCGGATCATTCCGGGGGGAGGGGGCAGCTGGCGGTGAAGTCAATGCACCTTGTGCTTCAGCCTTGGGTGGCGCGGCTGAAGCTTCAGCTTGGGTGGCAGGTCTTGGGCTTCAGCCCTTGGCATGAAATACAGGAGGAATAAAGATCCTCCAAATAAAGAATAAATGTTACCAAACTGTGGATCTCTTTCTGCTCAAGTGGAGAATCTGTAATACTTTGAAGCTGTGGCCTAGCAGACAGTTTTCCAAGTTCTACAGACTCCTGTATGTCAGTAAATTTTTCCTTACCATGCTTTAAGAAACAGATTAACGTATCTGACTTAACTGGCCCCAAAAGTGCTACTCAGGACATGAATGCATGAGAAAAGCTGGAACTTTACATGTTGTTTTAAGGTAAGTTCTACTATGTGTTAGATGTGTTTGAATTTAACATTGGTTGAATATTAACACTTATTTAGAAGAAAAATTATGGTATAAATATATAATGTATGTTAAAAGCATTCTGTAAGCTTTTTAATGCATTTACCAGCAGGTTATGAATTAGCTAGCAGGGCCAGCCTGCCTCTTGGCTATTGTGTAAATATGTGTGTAAATATTTTAGTAAATATTCTTAAGCAAACTTGGGTATAGATTAGCACTAATCACAGCTTCTCCCTCCCGGAAAAATTCAGGATGACCATTCAGCACTCTTGCGTTCCAAAGGAAAAGGGAAAACTTTGAAAAATTAAATATGGCAACCAAGGGTATGTCTACACCCAGCCGCTAGTTCGGCGGCTGGGAATCGAAGTTCTGGGTTCGACTTATCGCGTCTTGTCTGGACGCGATAAGTCGAACCAGGAAGTGATCGCCGTCGACTGCGGTACTCCAGCTATACGAGAGGAGTACCGCGGCGTCGACGGGGGAGCCTGCCTGCCGCGTGTGGACCGAGGTAAGTTCGAACTAAGGTACTTCGAACTTCAGCTACGTTATTCACGTAGCTGAAGTTGCGTCCCTTAGTTCGAATTGGGGGGTAAGTGTAGACCAGGCCCAAGAGATCCCAAAAGACAATGAGTGACATCCTGGTCCCATTACAGTCAGTGGGAATTTTGCCACTGATTTCAACAGTAGCAGGTTTCATCTGACTTGTGTGGGCTATTGACAAATTGCCTCACTTTCACCCCACCTCCTCCTTAGTGAAATACAGTGGTGGATGTTTCAGAGTGAAGCCTGTCATCAGACCTGGCACTGGTGGATCATTATTATAAAAAATTTGGTTCCAAGTATAGGTGTTTTGTTTGCTACTTTTATTAAACAGGGCTGATTTTATCACTAATTTCCTTTAGAAACAGAAACTACTCTAATGCCCCTTTCTGGTTTTACAGCAGCTATATCCTAGTCTAAACACTGGGGAAACCCTGGGTATCTCAGATTCCACTGTGGGAACTGTTGGCAAACGCTGACTTTGTACTGGCAACCACAGGGACAGTGTTTTCTGCACAGTACCAAATTGCAGTGGCTCTGGCTTCAGTACATCACAAATGAAAGCCTCATTTCAGCAAAACACTGATGCGCATACTTAAGTCTCATTGACATCAATGGAAATTGAGCACATGCTTAAGTGTTTAGCTTAATAGAGATGGTTTGCTGAATCTGAGCCTAAAGGTGCTCCCTTACTCTCACTGAAGTTGATGGGAGTTTTGCTCTAATGGTCTCCCATTTCATATTGTGGGCAAAATGTTCAAAATTGCCTGAATGACTTAGGTTCCTAAATCTCTTTGGCTATTTTAGGTCCCAGTGTACAATGCTTAGCAGCAGCATGCACATTTGGCCTTCCACGGAAGAGCTCATTCTATCTTTCTTAGTAGACAGGCTGACTACAGAGTAGGTGGATATCCAGGATCCTAGCACCCTGAAAGTGACTATATCCTTCTAAACTGCAGAATCATGACAATTTAGCTAGAATATCTACATAAAAGGAATCGCAATTGTGCAGCTTTGCTCATGTAAACTATATACCCTTTTATACAGTAACATAACTGATTTCCCCTGTTCAATCTGTATATATTTTTACAAGTAGACAAAAGTGGGCAAATTCACTGCCAATGTAAGCAGGTGCAATTCTAACTCTATAGTAAAGTGCTTGCTTACATCAATGGAGAATTTGGCCCATCAATGAAATATTGTGTGTGTTTTTAGCAGCTGTATTTTTTTTATTTTATTGATTAAAATATACTAGTACAAATCAGAGATAAAACCCTTATAATTCATCATCTGAAGCCAACATACTTTCTTCAACAAGAGAAGTGTTTTATATGCCTGTAAATTTTTCCTGGGGCCCTAAAACAACTGACAAACACAGCTGACAGCAAGGTTTATTTGTAGAGGACAATCTAAAAGAAAATGAGTCAACATCAGAACAATGGTCAAGGTTAAACAACTGGAGTTTACAGTGGTATTGAGCATTATCTAGGATAGATGAGTGGTTGCCTTTTATAGTTCATCAAACTGCTCTAAGTGAGCAGAATTTAATAAGCAAATATTAGCTGCCCAGAAACTGCTTTGGATTAGTTTTATCCAGTCTGTACAATACAGGCCTGATTCTGCAACAGAGTAAGTGGTACAGGATTAGGCTAAAGACATCTAAAAATATCTCACTGCAGCACTGCAGTAAGTTGTCAGACTGTTAGGGACTTGAGAATTTGACCATAATTATAAGCAAATCAGGTTTGAACTAAAGGTGTGTCAGACTACTGTACGTTGATCAGTCATGCTGCCTGTGTTGGCATCAAGAGGCAATGTGGACCAATGGATAAGGCATCAGACTGGGTGTTAGGAGATCTACATTTTCTTCGCTCCCTGGGTAACATATTTCGACCGATTCTACTGTAGGGTCAGGTTCTCCTGAGTTACTCCACTGGGACAATGCCACTGACTTCCGTGGAGCTGCTCTTGATTCTTGCTGTGTAAGTGAGAAGAGAACCATGGCCATTTGTGTTTGGCCAAGGGTTTCCTAGGATAAGTGAATAAGCTCATGTACTTATTAAATTCCCCACTATGTTCGCATTTTTCACAGGCAGGGCTTTGATCTCATGAGGTGCCTGAACAAACAGCGGGAGGTGAATAGTTCATTATAGCAAACTAAGGGTATGTCTTCACCACCAGCCGGATCGAAGGGCAGCAATCGATCCAGCGGGGATCGATTTATCGCATCTAGTCTAGATGCGATAAATGGATCCCTGAGCGCTCTCCCGTCGACTCCTGTACTCCAGCTTGGCGAGAGGCGCAGGCAGAGTCGACAGGGGAGCGGCAGCAGTGAAGACACCGCGGTAAGTAGATCTAAGTACATCGACTTCAGCTACGTTATTCACGTAGCTGAAGTTGCGTAACTTAGATCGACACTTCTTCCCCCCCCCCGCCAGTGTAGACCAGGGCTAAGGCCACTTTACTTCCGAGTGAAGGAGTCCACACAGGGGTTTAAAGAGCTTTAAAACTTCACACCTTGAGTCAATTTTCCTGGGCATCCCCATGTAGACAAGCCCTAACAATTTTTCCCCCAGACAAAGAAGAGTGAACTTTCAGTTGTCACTGTTCTTCAGTTCTCTTTTCCCAGAGCCTTATGCGTACACCTGGTATTGTGCCCATGTTTAAACACAAGGCTTATAGTGCCTGAGAGAGAGGGATTATTAAATATGCTGCTGTCTACACTAGCAGCCAGTGGGTGGGAAAGACTCCCACTGCAATTTTTCTCCAGAACGATGTCAGATATTTCTCTTAAGTGGCGATCGCCGAGGGTGTTTCCATGTGAGCAGAGAGGCAGCCTGCTCTTTTCCTAAATTGGTTCCATTTCACCCCACCAGAGTCCCCCACTCCTACTCTGCAGAGCAGGAAAGTGAAAAGGAGGCTGATAGTGAAGTGAGATGTGGGCAGAGTCTTTATAACAGAATTCTACAAAAGTCCCCACACAAGAGAGGGAAGGAGGCCTTTTTCAGTGATGCCTTTATGCTTTTCAGAATAAAAATACGCCTCTCTCCATGTAATATTGCACTGACAGAACTCAGAGGGCGCCCAGCAAGTGCAAACTGTTCCATTTGTTCCCAGACATCAGCACCACTATAACATTGCTGTACGTTGGAAGAACATGCTGCTTATTGATTCACAAATGATCATGCTAAGCAGCTAAGGTTTCCACCTTTGAAATTAAAAAAAACACCCGGCACCTCCCCACAAGGCAAGCCCAGCGCAACCTCAACCCCCAACCACAAGACAACTCCACAACCCCTGTCTTCAATAGCCACTTATAGTATCTAGAAAGATAACACATATAGACAAGATTGATAACATTGCACGTCTCCTCACTCTCGTGTGACTCAAACCCTCTCTCACACTCACGCGGTACACTTGCGTGTTGGTGGGCAGACAGCTGCTGCATTTTCAACAGTTTTGATCTGTTATCACTTGAACACTGCAGCATCTTTAGCTGGACACAGAAATTTTTAACATTAGATAGCCCAGTGTATTGTGACAATAATGCAAATCTTTAGACCCACATTAAAAAAAAAAAAAAACCTAAAAAATAAAATTATTTTTCAGGAAAAAAAAAAAAAAAAAAAAAAAAAAAAAAAAAAAAAAAAGGCCAGGCCAGTCAAATACCAGCCAGGTGGTAACCCTATAAGCAGCCCATTCTCCCCAAGAATTCCTGTATCCATTACTACCTGTGGTAGGGTATGTCCCCCACACAGACCCTGAAAGGGTTAATGAGGGCCTGAGAGGCCAATTAGGTTACCTGGTAGCACCTGGGTTGTGGGGCGAGTTCTCCAGGCTTAATTAGAGATTAAGCCCAACTGGGTAGTGATTATAAAGAAAGGAAGTTCAAAAAGGGGGCTGTAGGGAGAGTTTGAGGAATGTTGCAGTTAGTCTTTGGGATTTCAGATGTTGTAAGGAGAAAGTCTAGGGGACAGAGTTGGCCCTGCAATCCATTCCTGAGGGGAGAAGTCTGGCAAGAGGCCGGAACAGCAAGACAGTAGCTACTGGGAGTGAAGCAGGTCTTACTGGTGAGCCCTGATAGAAGGGCAGGATTTGGACTACCCGGGAGAGAGCACTGAGGTTCCTTGGGGAGGTCCTCAATGAAGGAACAGAGTAATACAGAGGTATATGAGGTCAAGCCCGAGCCTGAGGAAGGCAGTAATGGGATTGTTTGTATGCTTTTCATTTTGTGATTCCTATTGCGGGGGGGGGGAGCCCTGGCCCCGGCCCCGGCCCCTGAGAAGGGGATAAGGACAGTAGAAAGCCCTAAGAGAGGGGTGTGAAGATCATAGGGTTCAGAGGTGGGGCTGAAGCCTCTTTTGTGAGGACATTAGACTGATTTATGTTTGACTTCCTGTTATCCTGAAAGGTGTAAACTAAAGTGTGCTCTGACTGGAGGGCTGAGTCCCAGAAAGAGAGACTGCTGGAGTGACTGTTAGCAAGGGATGCCAGGTAGGGAGACAGCCCCTATGAAATACCTGACCAGAAGGAGGTACTTCAGTGGTGAGTCAACACTTGCAAGCTGTCACAAGTAACTCTGGCTCTGGGGCACAGTTGTGCCTGCAGTGGCTTATCACTGCATGTGGGCACAGCAACTCTGAAATGAAGTGGGGTGTAAATTTCTTAGTATATCAGTACCCAGAAAATTCTTTTAGGTTGCATCCATTTCATATCCATGCTGGTCTCTGGGCTCTCAACACACTAAGAGATTTAGGGCTTGTCCACATGCCCCTGTAGAGACTTCACTAATGCCAACTAGGTACCTTTTAGTTAGCCCTAGCAAAGTATACACAGAGAAGTTATTGTATAACACTTCAGTGTGTGCACTGTAACTCGCACCACTAGACCCTAGTCTAGGCAGGGCCGGCTCCAGGCACCAGCCAACCAAGCATGTGCTTGGGGCGGCACTTGGTAAGGGGCGGCCAATCTTGGGGTGGTGGGGGTGTTCAACAGCGCGGCGCTCCGCAGGGGTTTCGGCGGCGCTCTGCGGGGGGCGGAGCTTCGGCAGTGCGGCGCTCTGCGGGGGGCGGAGGTGTTAGGCGGCGCGGCGCTCGGCGGGGGTGTTCGGCGGCGCTCGGCGGGGGTGTTCGGCGGCGCTCGGCGGGGGGGGGGGGCGGCGCTCCGCCGGGGGGGGTGGGGCGGCGCGGGGGGGGGGGGTGTGGCGGCAGGGTGGCGCTTTTTTTTGCTGCTTGGGGCGGCAAAAAAGTTATAGCCGGCCCTGAGTCTGGGCTTGGGATTTCACTGAGTACTCAGCAAACTAAAACAATGGATGGTTTTTCCAGTACTTAGTCTTTCTAACTTTCCATTTCCAAAGCGAAAAACATTGCACTCTAATATTTGGGAGTGGGGAGGCTAGGGATGGAAGATGAGATGTGTTGTCTGTTATCAAACTTGATTAGATCTTATTCACTCTGTTAGAGGTTTCAAGGTTTGAATTTGTGTATTGGTCATTAAACAAGTAACTGGTATTACATTATTTGTATGAAAGTTACATTTAGAGGCCCCAGTCTGCTCTCTAGTGACACCATGAGGAAAAACCTGTGTAAGCTTAAAAGCTTGTTTCTTGCACTAACAGAAGTTGGTCCAATAAAAGTTATAACCTCATGCTTTTTGTCCCTCTAATGAAAAGAACTAATCCAGTTTCATTTAACTTCAAACGCAACTGTGATGAATGCCTTGTGGTATGAGTATTGTGACTGTTGGATAGAAATAAGGTTTTCAAGTTGATGTCCCTTTAAAAACTTTGGGTTCCATTTTTACCATGACCATGAAGAATTTTCTGTGCAACAAAAGCGTGAGAGGGATAAACTTCAGTATGACTTAATCCACTCCTCTATCCTCAACTGAAATATTACACTGTCTAAATAGCATGGAGAAAAGCATAACAAGGCGCAGAGTTTCGGATTACTAGTTTTTTGACGTTTGAGGGCCTCAGTTGAACATTTGCTGAGATGCAACGCAGTGCTTACAGCAGAGCTAATGAAATGCCAGAAATGTCTAATCTTATAACCTTGGAGGACATCCAGTTCCTCCTGTGAGATGGTTAAGCTCAAGGTGATAGAAAAGGGCGCTGTATCACAAAGCATACTGTGTAAAATCTGGTCTGCATCACCCAACCTTTTCCAGGAAAGGAGCCTGACCTCATGCTCGGTTAGGATAACTGAGGGTAGAACTGAACCTGGTAAAAGATTCAAATCTGTTACCTTTCTCCATAATGGATGGAATCTGAACTCTTTTTGCTTGAAGTCTACAGCTCATGAAGTCTTTATACACTACTGCCAGACTTCTGCACACAAGGACTTGTGTGCTGAAGTTTTCAAGGCCTATAAATTGCTTTCCATTTACCCAAATTCCTGATTCAGAGTAAATTTCATTTCTCTCATTATATTTGGATAATTGAGCTTCTGCTGTACCAGTATGTGTAGTAAAGTGCTTTCAGCAGTCCTATCCAAACAGAATACAACATTAGCTTATCCAAAGCCAGGGGCGACTGGGCGCGTGACACCAAGAAGTGAGTTGTGAGTTAGTGGGACATAGTTATAAAAAAACAGAACAGGGTCCTGTGAATAGTCCAGTCACACGTGGTACCTGCATGCCCATGGTGTCTGCTGCAGCCAAAAACAGTGGGGCTGGCAGTAGCAGCAGTGAATGAGGCTTTTGTTTAGAAACAAGTGAGTGAAGGTGGTAGGAGCATCCTTGTGAGGGGAAAAAGGGAAATGAAGCTCCCCTAGACAGCCCCTGAATCTCTAAATGCAAAATCCTCATCAGCTGACTGAGACAATAGCTGGCGTCAATACCCTCTGTCAGGGCTGATTCCCCACTTTGACACTTTGAGTGCAGAAGGTGGGGAGTCCGCAAGGATTCTAAATATTAATACTGGCCACTCCAGGCTTGTATTAAACTCCCAATGTTACAGCTTTTATCTGACCTTGGATTGGTAGATGCTGCCACCGACCTTGGATTGGTAGATGCTGCCACCAACCAAGTGCAGAGAGCTCAGGAAGGAGCACTTGGGAATTCCTTCCTGTGGAGTACCCTCAAGCCCTTTCACCCCACCTCTGGTGAAGAGCTGAGAAAGAAAAAGGAAATCGGCTGTTGCCACCAGCTTATTAAACATGTGCCCAAACCTCTTAAGACATACAAATCCAATTCTGTTCTTTAAAAAGGTAAATTTTATTAATTAAAAAAAAGGAAAAATATATCTGGGAATTTAGGTAATTTGCTAGATTTAAAAAAAACCTACACAGATTAAGCATCAAGAATAGCTTTCTTGAGGTCCATCTTAAAGGTTACAAGCAAAACAAAGAAGCCTCTGGGGTTAGCACAGAGGAGTCCACAAGCAATAAAGAAATAAAAGGAGTAAACCTAATTGCATCTTCCTAGGCATTTCCTGATCTACTTACATTGGGGTTTTAAATGAGTAGTTTCTAGGTAGGATACTGATGATTTTTTCATACCTGGCCCAACCTTCTCAAAGCATAACTGCTCTGTGTCTTCTCTCCGAGAGAACAACCACAGACAGACAAAAGGGGAGTCTTGTTTCAATTTTAAAAAGTTCTAGCCTTCCCATTGGCTCTTTTAGCCAGGTGCCCACTCACTTCCTTTTACCTATGCATAGCAGTGAGACTTCTTAACCTTTTACAGGTAGAGCAATTAGAGAACAGCTACTAAGAGGGATTTTATAGCTGCTGGCTGGGTGTCCATAAAAGGGAGCTTACCCCCCACCCCCCCATTTATCACACCCCAAAGCTCAGATATGGCTATGTTTTGATTGCTCAATGTGCCACAAGACCTTAATGTTCTATGTTCTTAAATACTTCTCCAGCTGATCAAAGCCACAACTAATTAATGTTTAGGAGAGTGAGGAGTCACTTTGTGCATATGACTCAAATGTTGGCATAACTAGAACTGCCGTCAGTGAGTTTTACTCAAATACTTTGCAAAAATAAGAGTTCAGGACCACAAAAGTCAAGGGTAAGGAGTGATTTGAATTGACAAGAGTTAAGGTGTTAATTGTCTACTAATTTGGCACTTACAATAAGTAAACAGGGGTGAACAAGTCAATCTGGGATCCAATGGTTTACTAGTTAAATCAAATTTTGGTGGCCTACATAATTCTCTGTATGAAATTTTTGGGATATCATTGTTCTTTTCTCACCTGGTTATTTATCTCTGTGTTTCTCCCACATCCTTTCTTTTGTTTATCAGTCTCCATTTCTACCTTATCTCTTTCCTTTCTTACCCAGTATTAGTATGTGCAGAAGGCCATGTGAGATTTGTAATGACTACAAGAGATCAGGAGGACTTTGATTTTATGTGTCACCTGAAAGTTGTCACCTCCAGGAGCAAAGTGCCAACTAACATCATGCTGGGCCTATGGGTCAGCAGTGACTCTGGGCACCTAGAAATACCAGTCAGGTTTTCCAATGATGAAAGACTGTTTGCTGGTTTTGGCGTGCTTGCTCATGGGTGCTCTCTCCCTCACAATCTTTCTCTCTCTTATAGGCTCCCCTTTCAACATTGCTAATTTATCCCTAGATTTTTAAGAGACATTCTTTAGACCTAAGGATTCTCTTTAATGGAATGATAGTGCCTGGCGATCTGAATGCTCTTTCAGAGGAAATCTTTATTTTCCTCCTACTGAGAGGCAAACACTGACCAGGGTGAGAAGTGTTTAGCAATGAGTACTGTATACAGTTCTCTATATGTATATTCCCCTCTACTGAGTTGTGGGGGACGGAAGCTGGCAGGCACCAGGGTAGCGTGTTCAGGAGAGCCAGCTTGCTTGGCTGAATGAAAGCCAACATTCCATGGCGGTAGGAAGGGAATAACTTGTCTTTCACATGGCGCTTTTGGGCCTGGGTGAAGGCCTCGGGTGAGCAGTGGCTCTCAAATGGGGTTATTAATGGTTGTCTTGCTGCTTTGTGGCCCGCAGACCCACTGTTGAACAGAGGTGGCTCTCGGCTGTATTGCTCCTGTCGCTGCTCATGACAGCTCCAGACTGTCCCACTCTAGGAGGTAACTTGAAGGACTTTGGAGCTAGGCTGTTGCCGGGTTTGAAAAACTCTGGATTTAGGGGTGGGTTCTTGTTTTCCCCACAGTGGACTCTTAATTTAATGGCTAAAACACACTAAATTCCACCTCTGGTTCTTTACAAAATCCCCTATCCTTGAGTTCACTGTTACCAATGTTTTCATTAGATCATTTATTTATCACTTTTAATAATCCTGGAGGTTTGGAAGGACTTGCTCCAGCGAGGAGGCAGTGGCTAGTCCACATATTAGCTGAACCCAGCAGAGTGTGTGCAACACACACATTTCCTGGATGTGGTGCTCTGTCCCCTCTAGACGACTTACAGAGAAATTAATGAGTCAGCTCTACAGCCTTAGCTAAGGGCCATGTGGCATTTAGCTCATGTAGTAGAGACTTATGCATTTAGCTCTAGAGGGCCCAGGTTCGATCCCACCCACCAATGACTGGGGTCTGTTGGTGTTACATATGCACAACATTTTACACCTCTGCTATACCAATGTCCTCCAAATAAAATGTATGGGGTGGGTGAGACACATGCCCTGCAATGGGTTACTACAATGATCAGAGAATGGAAAGGGTTAGTCAGTGACTCACCAGCCAATGCCAGATGCAGCTATTCAGAGTGATACAGCAATGAAACCCAGAAAAAAAAAATTATAAAATGGTATTTACCAGTATAAGTCAGACACGGTTCTATGGAGCCCTTCTGCAGGGAATCACTTTGCCAGGCTACAGCCCAGAACTAGTTCTCTCCTAGAAATGCCACTGTGAGGGTAAGTGAGAAGGGAAGACAAATAGCAAACAGGATGCTATAGATTCAATATTTACAATTTAAATGGAAGACGGGGGAGTGGAGAGTTGAATTATCCTTTCTGTCCAACTGACTATTACAATATAGTTATGAGTCATTAGCCTGTCCTTATACATTCATAACATTTCATTACTAGGGAGGACAGCCAGCAAAAGGGGAGGAGGAAAACCAGAAGGAGAATGTGTTTATTCTCAGGCTGCATTTCAGCCATTTCTGCTGTGAGATGCTTTTTCATTGATTCTAAGGCCAGAAGGGACCTCTGTGATCATCTAGTCTAACCTCCTGTAGAGCGTAGGCTTCAGAACTTCCCCAAAATAATTCCTAGAGCATATCTTTTAGAAAACATCCAATCTTGATTTTTATTTTTATTTTTTAATTGTCAGTGATGAAGAACCCCCACTACCCTTGGTAAACTTATTGACTGCCAGCTGTGCTGAATAAGTATTAACTAGGCTGATTTATTAATTAACTGGAAATTATCCAGAACATGGAACACAAATGGAAAACATTAGTATAGATTATAAAATACTCTTTGCTACAAACATAATTCGTGCCATTGATTCACCAGAGATTTTATCAATTGCTCTTCAGAATTAAAAAGTGTTTCAATTGTGACCACTGTACCCTCATAAAAATGAGTAATGCTTAGAGAAGGATAGCTTATGTGGCCATTAACATAGCAAAGGATACTCATAACCCTAGCAACAACATTTCTGGGCTGGCTCTCTCTGTAGAGGGAAAGAATGGTCTTGTGGTTAAGGCACTAAATGGGGACTCAGGAGATACGTTCCAGTCCCAGATCTGCCATGGACTTCCTGGGTGGTCTTGGGTAAGACACTGAATCTCTGTGCCTCACTTCCCCCATCTGCAAAATGGGGGCAGTCAGGGCCGGCACCAGCTTCTCAAGCAGGTGCTTGGGACGGCGGCTCCGGACAGGGGCGGCACGTCCAGGTATTCGGCGGCAATTCGGCGGACGGTCCCTCACTCCGCCTGGGAGCGAAGGACCTCCCGCCGAATTGCCGTCGCAGACCGCGATCGCGGCTTTTTTGTTGTTGTTTTGTTTTGGCTGCTTGGGGCGGCCAAAACCCTGGAGCCGGCCCTGGGGGCAGTACTTTCTTTGTCTCCTTAGATTGCAAAGCCTCAAGGGCATGAACTGTCTCCTATGGTGTTTGTACATTGCCTATCAAATGGTGCCTGAACTTGTGTGCTAATGTAATATAATGCACCCAGGCACCATCTCTCCTGTCTATTCACAGTGGGTATGGATTTAATTTGTCTGCTTTTGAAGCTACTAACATGCCCAGTTTAGAGGCAAAATAGAGAGGAAAGGAAATTTCACATGCAGTGTGTAAATCAGAATTGTCAAACACCGCACTGGCCATCTCATACAAGCATGTGTATATAAAATTAAATATAATTGATTTGATTTTTTTGTTTTGTTTTTTTGTGGGGGGGAATCCATTTAGGTCAGTTTTTCTATTTATATGCACTATTTGATGTAACATTTTAGTTTGGTTGCATGTTTTGAATTAAATGATACATATGAAAGGTGGACTTTGAGAGTCAATTTTAGCTTGTGCATGTTATGCTATTATTGCACAGTGCATAGATGTCTTTCTAATGTACACTACATAAGATAAGGCTTTCTTATGGGACACCTTCTGACGTATTACACATGTCCTTTTTCTGTACGGTCTTTTCCAGTGAAGGCTGATCCCACCAGCCCAGCACTATGGGCTTATCTTGGACACAGCTCTCTGCGAGAGAAAGAGACCGTGAAAGGAAATAGGGATGCAACCAATCCTCTGGACCTAATTCCCCAGAGACCTGGGGCTGGTATTTCCCCAAAGAATTGGGTGGGCAAGGAGGTAGCAAAGCCAGAAGAGAACACGTCTGTGGCTTATTTTCTTTGTAATTAGGCAGGAGGTTGCACCTCCCTGGCATGCTCGTCCCCTCCCCTAGAGCTTGTAGAAGCCCCTCTGTCCCATTCCATGAGGTCAGGCAGGGCCATATCTGTGGTGGGAGGGGTCAGGGCTGGAAGAAGCCTTTCTCTGCAGCATAGTGCCATCAAGAACCAGGTAGCTATCCACGTGGGAGTTAATACTGCTCCTGTCACCTTTAACTTGTCCTCCATGACTGCTCTGTCACTGAAGATACTGTGAAGACCAGGTGCCAGCTCATGTCAAGGTCCCTGTGTCTCATAACACTGACAAATACATGCTGAAATCTGTCTGGCTCACTTGTTGGTCTTCTTAAAATAAGTACTAGAATTATAAGAATGTGTATAATGTTTAGATTTATTGAATGCTTGTGAGTTGCTGCATGCATTAATCTCACTTACAACCTGGGATACAGATGTTGCAATACAACCACTCAGATATTACCTTATAAGTTTCTGACTCTGTCAATCACCAGACCGGAGGGAGCCATGAACTAGTGTGAATTGCTATTCTCCAACAGAACATGTTATGTCCTGCCCAACAGGAAAGCTCTGTGAACACTAGTCTTACTATTGTAGCACACTAAAGAGGACAGAATACATTTTCCCTTCCCCTCCCCTCCCTACAATGGAGAGGCAAGGTTTTCTCGGCATAAGTAGAGCCCTGTGTGGATACAAATGTATACCTGCAGATATCCGCAGCTATAACTCAGTATCCGTGGAGCTGCAAGGTTCTCCCAGGAACCACATTGGCGAAAGGAGCAGAATGTGGGGCCGCTGCTCCCAGGAGCCAACACCCCATGCTGGCAGCTCTTCCGATGCGCCTGTACCACTGCTAGCCCCACCCACTGGGGTGGGCACCAGGCTCACCAGCAGCTGTCCCTGGTCGTGCTAGTGTGTGCAAGCGGTATACCCCCCCCCCCCAGATGGGAGACAGACAGCTGTGTGGAGGGGCTGGGGACAGGGCTGGGGGCGGTGCATCCGTGCCGGAGGAGCTGTGACGGAGGGTGCTGGCTCCGGGGAGTGGAGGCCCCACATTCTGTTCCTTTCGCTGCTGTGGTTCCCAGGAAAGCCCTGCGGTTCCGGAGGTACCAATTTATATCCACTGATATCTGCATCCACAAATATACATTTGTATCCACACAGCTCTAGGCATAAGCAAGAGGTCCCCAGCTGCTTAGCCTGGGTTAACCCTACAGGACATGTACAGCTTGTTTATTATAGAAGCTTCTATTACTTTTTGAAACTTAATGTAAGGGGACTGTTGTCCCCTTACTAACATTCAGTGGGGGTGTTTTGGTTGGTTAGCTCCCAGTACCAAAAGGGGAAGGGTCGATGGGAAATCAGGACCCTGAGACTGACAGTCCCCAGGAACAATGGGGAGAGGCCAATGCTCCAGGTCAGCCTGATTGACAGGGCAGGCAGGCTACTCAAGGAGTCAGGAGGCCAGGGGGGTCCTGTCCTCCGTGTGAGCTGGAATTGCCTGGGTCAGACAGAGTGGGGCCAAGCTAAGGAGAGAGCAGGGGCCCGAGCTAAGCTGCTGGGAGCAGAGCTGCAGCCCCAAAGCCAGAGCACAGCCCAGAGAGAGCAGACCTGCCCTGGGAGCAGCAACCAGAGCCAGAGGGGCTAGAGAAGCAGCCCAGGCAGAGCAGCAGCAGCAGCCGTGCTGAGGCAGAGTGGAGCTGGGGTTGGAGCAGTCTGGAGCTGGGTGTGGTGAGTAGCTGGGGAGAGTGAGGGGGACCCTGGGCAGTGGGTCCAGCACAGGGAGATGTCTCAGCCAAGAGGCTCTGCAGGCCAGACTTGGAGGGGTATCGTAACCCCGACAGGGTGGGGGTGAAGCTGGGAAAAAGGGTCCTGCCACCTAGAGCCTGAGAGCGTGTGGCCACCGCCAGAGCAAGTGTCCAACCCACAGCATCCCTGCAACACAGCCAGGGCCTGAGAAGGAGCCTGGGACCTACAAGGAACAGACTGTGAACTGCCCTGATGTTCCAGAGACACTGTTTGTGATGTTCCCTGCCACAGAGCCAGGTGATGTTTCCTTCAACCTTTTCCATTTTTCCTTATTCCTTTTTAAACTAATTGTTAATTAAATAAACTGTATTACTTTAAATCGTATGTAATGATCAGTGGGTCAGGAAAGCATCCAGTGCAGAGAGAGTACCCCGGAGTGGGGACACCCTAGCCCAGGGGTAGGCAACCTATGGCACGTGTGCCAAAGGCGGCACGCAAGCTGATTTTTCAGTGGCACTTGCACTGCCCGGGTCCTGGCTACCAGTCCGGGGGGGCTCTGCATTTTAATTTAATTTTAAATGAAGCTTCTTAAACATTTTAAAAACCTTATTTATTTTACATACAACAATAGTTTAGTTATATATTAATGACTTATAGAAAGAGACCTTCTAAAAACATTAAAATGTATGACTGGCACGCGAAACCTTAAATTAGAGTGAATAAATGAAGACTCGGCACCCCACTTCTGAAAGGTTGCTGACCCCTGCCCTAGCCCCTGACCTAGGTGACCACAGCAAGGTTGGGGGTCGAGCCCCCCAGGAATCCTGGGCCCAGCCTTGTCGGGGTTTACGGGGACTCTGCCAGACAGGAGAGTGCAAGGGGAGTCCTCGAGGGCAGGGAGGCCTCTGGGTAAAGGAAGTGGGAGCGAGGACTCAGCAGGGCCGGCTCCAGGGTTTTGGCCGCCCCAAGCAGCCAAAACCAAAAAAAAAAAAAGCCGCGATCGCGATCTAAAAAAAGACGCGATCGCGATCTGCGGCTGCAATTCGGCGGGAGGTCCTTCACTCCCAGGCCGAATACCTGGAACTGCCGCCCCTGTCCGGAACGGCTGCCCCAAGCACCTGCTTGAGAAGCTGGTGCCTGGAGCCGGCCCTGGGACTCAGATCCTTCCACTAGCCCATTTCACAGGGGTAGTGCAGAAGCCAAGAAAGTTCCTCACAATAGCGGGACCATTCCCCCGTTTACATAATGCTTGTAACTCATTTGTGTGTGTATATATTTACCTGCTTTAACCTTGTAAATCTTATTTCCTTTTCCTATTTAATAAACCTTTACACAGTTTGTTATAGGATTGGCTGCAGGCGTTGTCTTTGGTGTGAGAGCTAAAGTGCGATTTGACCTGGGGAAAATGAGCAGTTCTTTGACAGGGAATAACCTGACTATTGCTGTGATTCTTGGTGTAAGGGACTATCGATCACAAAGATGATCTTACCTGGATGGCAACATAGATCGGAGTATGCAAGTCTGTGACTCCTTCATTAAACTGTTAGTGCCTAACACTTGATGATTGATTGGTGAAATCCAAGTATAGAACTCACCTCAATTTGGAGTTTGTGTCCTGGTTCCTAACAGTGTGCCTTGAATTTGGTACTCATGCTCTTAAGCCACTGTAGGCACCTTGACCGGTACTATTGCAGATCACAGCCCCTGCCGCTTGCTGTGCTTGGATTGGAGAGGTGATCTAATGGAGAAGAAATGAACAGCAGATTTAAGAAGCACCACTTCCCTCATCCTCTCCATTTCTATGCTGGCATCCTTTCTCCTTCAGCAGAGTCTATTCAGCATCCAACAGAATGGCTAAGAGGCTCATTTTGGGGTCATTAATTCATGTTCTGAACAATCCCCTGTTGTCTTTGGGTAACAGGCAGGCCAAGATACCCTCAGACCCAGGAGAGAACCTGTTGAGAGCAGCCATTTCAAATTCTATCTTTCACTTCACTCTTGAAAAATCCACAGAATTCTTTTCTGACTTAAACAGAGACAAGGTGGGTGAGGGAATATCTTTTATTGCACCAACATTTGTTGGTTCAAATGAATGTTTTCAAGCTTCACAGAGCTCTGGGTGCAATACAATATATTACCTCACCCACTTTCTCTTTCATCTCCTGGGACCAACATGGTTACCGCACTACTACTGTCAAATGAACAGTTCCTTTTAGAGGTCAGATTCAATTAGCTGTTAGTTCTAACAGCTGCTAATGGGGAAGCACTTAAAAATAGGGGACTAATGGCAAAGGTGAGGGAAATGGCTCATTAGAGCCAGGCAGGGAGAATCACACAGTCAGAGTGACTCAGAGTTGGGGATGGTGTGGGAGAGCAGTAGCTCTGTTTTAGGCACTGAGCCTACTGAGAAGGATTTGTGCCAGTGGCCTTTGTGAAAGAACTGTGGGGTGTCCCCCTCAAATCCACTTTTAGCTGTCTAGAAAATGCAAAAGTTAAATGCTTGTGTGTCCACTACAGGCTGCTGTATGTAATGTCACTGCTGACTCATTGGCAGTATATGCCCCATGTATATGAGGGTAGCAGCACAAGAAAGAATGGGCCAAAGCCTCTGCTGGGGTAAAGCAGTGTAGCACCATTTTCTTCAAAGGAGTTGTGCTGGCTTACATCAGATGAGGATCTGGATGACCAAATGTACCACATTTCCCTCTCCCTCCTCCCCCATCCTTTTATCTCTCCTTCTCATTTTTGCATTTTCCGCTACAGCATGGAGAAGAAGCGGTGCTGCATGCTGATGAGATGATAGCTAATAACACCACTTAGTCATTTAGTCATTCCCAAGCATTAGGGCACAGTTCTCCTCTCAGAGTCACATAGTAGATCTTGACTATGATAGTTTGTTCTCTATATATGCACACATCTTCCTAAGCAGACAAGGCAATCTAAGTAGACTTTGCTACGAGATAATCCTATAGCAGCCAGCATCAGAAGCACTTTAATGGATCTAAGCCATGTGAAATCGTTGGAAAGTCATGTATCAGAGATGCATATGAAGGCATGTTAATGGTATTTGTGCTCCTAAATCCCTTAGGTGCTTTAGAAAATCTGACCTTAAATACCCACACTTCTGACTTTGCAAAGTCAGTTTCGTGTGGGACTGATGGGTTATTTGTTGTAGCGCAGTGACCAAAATCTGGATTAGGGACCATTTTGCTAGGCACTATATAAACTCACATGAGCCCCAGTTTTGTGCTCCACTGCAACCCTTTACAGCAATTGAGTGTAGGACTGGCTTAATGCCATCCCTTATGTGGCCCTGTGATGGGCTGTTTATCCTACAGGAGGCTTCAGTAAGTGAAAAGGGCCAATTAACCTTGTGACAGGCTGCACCTAGAAGAGAATCCGGGCTGATGAGGTCTGATTGATGAAGCCCAGCTGTGCAGGGGCAGGCTTAGCTGGTATAACACCAGGAAGTGGAGTACAAGAAGGGGGCTGTAGGAAGGAGCTCTGTAGTCACTGCTCTGAGATGAGGGGTGTTGGCAAGCAAGGAGGAGATCTAGGGAGATACTAGGTCCTGGGATCCTGTCATCCTGTCCTGCACTACAGATTCTTGCAAGAGCCCAAGAAGGGTGAAATAATGAGAGGGAGCTCCCGAGGTAACTAGGGGGGTGGGGCTGAAGCTAGAGAAGAAAGGTAGGCAGCAGTCCAGAGAAACAGCAATGGAGTCTGGGGTTGTGCATAGTGTTGCTAGTCATAGGGCCCCTGGACTGGGTTCTGCTACCAGCCACTGGGGAAGTGGCATAGTCTGGGTGGTGGATTGGAAGACAGCCTGAGATACTTAGTCCAGAGAGACTTTGATTCCCTGGAAGGGGAAAACTACAGTGATGTGGTAAGAGGGAGCAATCTAGTGGCGAGAGATGAGGAGAGCACCACTTGCCTGGCCCCCCAGTCAGGGATGTGAGGGATGGGGTGTAGCCAGGGCACAATGCATTCTAGCTATTCTGGGCCAGTGCAGCAAACCATAGTTAAGTGTGGGAAGCTGCTGAGTGGGCACCCCACTCTGGCCCATGATTTGGGAGGTGCCAAAGTAGCATTAAGCCACCTTTGCCTCCTCCCACCATTCTGAGTGACTTCAATTAGATGTCTGAGTACTCAGCAACTCTCAACATCTGACTATAGTTGGGCACCCACAATGAGAGGCCAGTTCTGTAAATCTAGGCTTAAATGACATGCCCAAGGTACTGCAGGGCTGGGAACAGAACCAGAGCTCTTGCCTCCTGCTACACTGGTTAAGCCCTACCACACCACTATGTAGCTAGAGCCCACTGAGCCAGTTCATAGTGATTAGGTTGGTGCCATGAAATCTGTGACTGTACAGCACTCTGGTTCTCCATTGTACAATAGTCCTTGCACTCTAAGTCCGGACAATCACCCACCCCCAACCTGAAGCTTCATGGGGTTTCACAGATCTAAGAAATATAAATGAGGGTTCAGTTTGTGGTGATTAAAATTGTGCTTTCAGCACCTTTTCAACAGCACTGGGCTGTTGCTTTTGCCATGTTTTATAGGTACACTATGCAGTTTGTTCTCCCTTTCCAGCTGTCTGTTTTCCCACATTGAAAGCTATTCTGTTTTCTGAGATGTGGACTATGGCTCTCCCCAAAGCTCACTGCTGTAACTCTTCATTTACTTTCAATCGCCACTGTAATTGCCTGCTTTGTGCTTGATTGTCTCTCACTGCTATTCAATGGTGGTTAGACAGATGTCACATTTCCCTTTCATCTACCTCTGAAATCCATTCAGCCATTTATTATCTATTTATCAAGAATAATCCGTCACTAAATTCATATTGGGCCACAAGATTTCAGCTGCTTTGAATTAATATGGGAAGCAGGGTTATGTATATGAAACATCATTTGTTTTTCTTTAAATGTCAATTTATATGATCATGCTGTTTTTTTACATGACAAAGTGCAAGGGGAAGGAAGATTGCCTACAAACAGTGGATCATGTTGCAGGACAGGCCATCAGTGGCAGAAATTACTGGGTATGTCTGGACAGTCAAGCCCCTGTGACAAAGCAATTTTCTATTGCAAAGCATCACCATTGTGTGAATGCCACATTCAGAGCCATTTTTACACAGTATGGAGTAGCAGCATTGCAAGATAGCTACAGGAAATGAGTCTCAAGAACAGAGCTTTAAACATGGTGACCTTTTAATTACACAGCTATCTCTGAAGGCAGGCAGCTGTAAACTGAGTCCTCTTTAATCAAGACACCAGTAAAGTCCCTTCCCTTTTCTGCTCACAGAAATCTTTCTAGATATATTGGCTGAATACAATCAAAAGGATTCACTGAAGATGTACATAGCTGTAGCAGGAGAGAAATAAATACAGTACCTCTGTTTACCTTAACCTGGCCTAGACAGTATTACTTGGAGGGGTCAATAATAAATGTTGTGGTAGGTGTTATCCCTTCATTTAGAACAATGGCTGTAGTCAGGCCTGTAATGCTGTTGAGGCCTTATGTTGGTGAAAGCCTCTGATAAGCCTAATAACCAAATTAGTTATGTTTAAATGGCTACAGAGCCTTACATTTTCATTGAAAATTAACTTATTTTCTAAACAGCAGCCTTTTCTGAAGACTTGTATTACATTACACTCAAGGAGTAGGACTCCACTGTGCTAGGAGCTGTACAAACACAGACCAAGAAGTCAGTCACTGCCCAGAAGAGCTTAGTATCTATATCCACATACATGAAGAAAATTAAACAAAACACCCAATATTGACTCAGTCCGTGACTGACAACATTCCCACAAGTCCATTGGAGTTTTTCCAGGATGAGAAGGGCAGAATGACACTGCATATTTATTTTTTTTAATTATTTCAAGTATACATGCTCTCTGGGGACTCTACCTGCACAGGTAGGCATGAGGCAGACTGGAAAAGAAGTAGGTCCAAGTCACTAACACCTCACTAAAAAAACAGGCCCTGTGAGCTAAAAGTACATTAACCGATTGAACACTCCATTCAACTCTCTGATACAACAGTTATGACGTGTCATTAGTGGCTGTGTTTTGAGGCTTTAATTTTTCACCATCTCATCTGGGTCTGCATTATATACAAAGAGTCGTGGGGTCAGATCTTATTCAAGACATCTATATATGTGCTAAACTTTATTACTATGAATAGTCCCATTGATTTCAATGCCGATGCATGACTTTGCAGGATCAGGGTATAAATCATGTAAGAAGGCTTTGACGTCAACTGAAAAGACTTCACGAAATTACTTGTCAATTCTATTTCATTGTTTCTTCTACCTCTGGTTCACCTTCTAGATGCTATGAGCAGAATTTATTACTGTCTTCAAGCTCAGAGAAGAAAATGCCCTTGCTTAGCTGCTGGCTGTGGACACCTATTTATTTTATTTACAAAGCATCTGTCTGGACCCTGTGCAATAAACAAAAATTAAAGCAGACTGGGCTCAATCTCTGCGGGGGTGGGGGGAGCCATAAAAATATCTGGGCAAAAAAGAAATATCCTCTAAACAAAGGGAAGGAAAGGGAGGGGAAAATGGTCAATTTGTACAGACCTGCCTGGAACAGTTGTGAAGGAAGCCCCATAGGGACTCCAGGGGATATCTGCCGGTTGGGAGCTTTGTGAACTAAGTAGGTCTGAGCCCCCCGGAAGCAGTTCTGATAGAAACTTAAAAGATAGCAGGGTTAGCCCAGACAATCTCAATTAACTAGAAGGACATGAAGGAAGAATGGTTGCCAAAGTACCTCATGCCTCGCTTACCATGGGTGCAACCCTGAGAGGTGCTGAGTACCCTAAACTCCCAGTGTAGCCAACAGAAGGGGAGAGCAGTAGGTAGCTTGCAGCGCTGAACCTAAGATCTTTATATGCAACTGGCAAATTCTTGAATTGAATCCCTTGCTTTAATCCAGTGCAGATTATGGTAAATGAGTTTTGCCAGTTCTCTTGTCCCTATAGTACAATATGTCTAACATTATGGGTGAGAAAATATGTTGCACATGTGTCAGCCAAGTGAAGGATTTGGATCTTGTACCTCAAATCAGTTGATATGGAAAGCAGACTTTGACAAGTTTCACCACTGTTTTACGTCTATTACAAGGACTAAGAATAATGAGGAACATGTCAGGAACATAATGGGTATTTCAAAAGTAACTTTTGTAAAAAAATTTGTCCAGCGAAGTGAGTTCAGCGATTGCCTATCAGCATGGAATGGCAGGACTTGTGTTAGAATGAGCTCTGACAGGGAGGATCAGCTGGTATGATGCTGACCTTGACTTGGTGGTTAGTGTAGATTAGAGCACATTGGATTCACCATCATGTCAGCAGCCTGTGCCTAAACTCTGTTACCCATCCCTGATACTTCAGGAAGTTGGGGGGGGAAGGGAGCCCATCTTAAACTACAAGGCTGTTGTGTCTCCAAGGGTTGCATGGTCTTGTCCTACTCTTATGATGTGATGAGTATCTCAGGGACAGCATTTCCATGAGAAGTCTTCTCTATTAGTATTACACAGGGTCTGATTCATATGTCAGATGCTGATGGAAATCTGGTTTAACTCCATTCAGGTCAACTGGCCTGATTTTTCCCCTTGCCTTGTTCCTTGTGTAATCACTTATAAGTTTGCAAAATGGATGTGAGATGGTTCCCAAATAAGAATGGCAGCATTTCGCACAAGTGTGAAATGCTGGAACAAAGCATTTGAGAATCAGACCCACTAGAGTCTTTACACATTGGTGTAAAACTGCTGTGAGGTCAGAATCAGGCCCTCAACCACCGTCCTTCAGACATAAATGCAACTCTTACTTCAGATTTCAAATTACCCTGATCTTGGTCATGTCACAAAATAATAAATTCCAGTCAGCAGGCATTTGATTCAGCAATACAGATCCCCTGGCCACATCTATGGTCTTAACTGAATTTAGGCAATCCACTTTTGTGCTCTCCTCCTTGAGGGTTTTGTTTTTGCTTCAAAACAAATAACAGAGTGGGAACTTATCATCATTGCACAGTGGGTAGCCTGTTATTTACACACTTAAACTGAATGGCAAAGATAGGCCGAGAGCATGTTTTTCCCTAGGTGTTCTCCCATTTTATTCACATCCCACCTCCTCTAGGCTTCTTCACTTTAGAAAAAGTCAATAAGAGAATGTTATGGAGGCTCTCAAAATATCACTGAAACCCCATTCCCTTTCCTGTGAAAACCACTCTTCGCTGAACAGGTCTGAAGGGTGGACAGATTCCATCCAGTGGTGGGCAAGAAGACTATTACTCTTTGTGAGTGTAGAACACCACCGCTGTTTGCTGTCAGTGCCTGGCTTAGGCAATAGAAACTTTACAAAGGGTACGTCTTCACTACCCGCCGTATTGGCAGGTAGCAATCGATTTATCCGGGATCGATATATCGCGTCTCGTTAAGACGCGATATATTGATCCCCGAAAGCGCTCACCTTCGACTCCGGAACTCCACCAGAGCGAGCGGCGGTAGCGCAGTCGACGGGGGAGCCGCGGCCATCGATCCCGCGCCGTCTGGACCCCAGGTAATTTGATCCAAGATACTATTTGCGTAGCTGAAGTTGCGTATCTTGGATCGATTCCCCCCCCGTGTTGTTCTGAGTTTAGTCAGTGGTGTCCTGAATCTCTCTCTTGAATTTAATTAGAACATGGCTGTGAAAAATCTTTTCTTGATACTTTGGATTGACTGGAAGCAGAAGCCTGCTTCCAATAGACATTGGGCATGAGTGTCCATTGCTCTGTGCCTTTTGCAATGATTCCCACCAATGGCGAGTAGTGTAAAAACACTACCAAATCAGAATGTTGGCCTTTAACCCACCTTTCATTGGTATAACTGGCTGCACAAGGCAGAGGGCAATGGAGAATCAGCCATATTATATTCTTCAAATGTTGTGGGGCTGATCCCTTGTCTCACTCTTCTTATGCCCACTCACCACAACTGGCTGCTACTCACCTGACGTGTCACTGAAGGCCAGATATAAAGTCACAAAGATTTTGAAGGAGACTGTCAAGGCTGAATCCCCACTCTGTCACTTTAAGTACAGAAGGTGGGGGCCTGCAAGGATTTTAAACATTAATACTTGCCACTCCAGGCTTGTATTAAACAGCTTTTCTCTGACCTTGGCTTGGTAAATACGGCCACCACCCAAATGCAAAAAATAAATAAAAAAAAATCCTTGGCCCCAGGAAGGAGCACTTGGGAATTCCTCCCTGTGGGATACCCTCAAGCCCTTTCACCCCCCGCCTCCAGGGAAGAGCTGAGAAAGAAAACAAAGGAAATTAGCGGTTGCTACCAGATAATCAAACAACATGCATAAATCTCTTAGGACACCAAAAATCCAATCCTGTTCTTAAAAAAGGTAGAGGAAGAAAATACACCTGGAACGTAGGCTTTTGCTAGATTTTAAAAGAGCAATTCCAAAAATTAAGCACTTTTGGTCAGGTGCCCACTTCCTTTTCTTTACCTGGGGGACTTTTAACCCTTTACAGGTAAAGCAAGCAGAGAACAGCTACCAAGAGGGATTTTACAGCTAACTGGCTGGCTGGGTGTCCATCAAAGGGAGCTACCCCCACACACACACTTCATTTATCACAGAGACTGTGTTTGATACAAGGCAATAGGTATTGAGATGATCCATGAAATCTTGTTGGCTGGTGTGTTCAGGTGCACCATGCCTCATACTCTGATAAATGAAAGGTAATATTTCCATAGGAATCCATGCTAGACCAAGAAAGCGACTGCATTTGTCTTGTGACAAATAAACGTAAACAGAAAGAGCTGGTCTGAAAGATTAGGATCTAGTGGCAAAATGATTCCCATCTCTGGCAGCTGTGACCTTTTCATAATCTCTATATGTGCTAAACCTTATTTTTGCCAAGGTGGCCCCAGAGAGCGACTGGAAAAAGTCCATTCAGGACTGTTTTATCCAGTGGTGGTTATTACAGATGTGTGCTTGAATTTTCAATACACTTTTATCTGAATCAAACTATGGTCTGCTCTACATGTGTCTCCTTAGTTCCCTGAGCCACCACTCTCACTATGCAATTAAACTCTTTCGGGCAGGGACTGTCGTCATGTTCTGTCTTTCTACGATGACCTGGTCCATGAGTGGGACTCTTGATGTTGCCACAATACAAATAATCATTTCAATTTGTGAGTTTAAAAATTTTCCATGCACTGAAAAAAGTACAATTATCCTTAGAATTATCACAGGATCTTTTAATTTGGTTGCTGATGTGGAGCCTGTCAAATATAAGTTTATGTAGCATTTAAAAATCAGGGCAAATAGTAGCCAGTCTTTTTCCCTCACATCTAATTTTCCTAAAGTTGGGCCTGCGCCACAGAAAGAGCTGAATCTGACCTCTCCCAAAACTTTGAGAGCGTGTCCAGCTGTGGGATTTTGTTTTGAGTCCATGAGTCCAGAATTTTTTTGAGAGGGATGATCAGGTTCAGATTTAAGATCTTACAAAATGGCTTATGGCTAAAACAAATAGAAGAACCAGGACACACTGACATTGCACTCCATGTTTTATGAAAATATGCTTATGAGTATGAATATGATGTAATTGGAATATGTTTTATACAAAAGGTCTCTTGTAAGATATCATAACAAAGGTTATAAGCTACTGAATATATTCCTCCTATTTGTATGCATGTATCATTCTTGTATCTGAAACTAGAAATATGAAGTGCCAAGGGGGTCTCTGTGACCGAACCCATCACACACACATCACAAGGTGGTACAATTATGTACATTGTAAAAAGCAACAAAGAGTCCTGTGGCACCTTATAGACTAACAGACGTATTGGAGCATAAGCTTTCGTGGGTGAATACCCACTTCGTCAGACAGTGTGTGGGTGTATTCACCCACGGAAGCATATGCTCCAATACGTCTGTTAGTCTATAAGGTGCCACAGAGTCTATAAGGTGCCGCAGGACTCTTTGTTGCTTTTTACAGATTCAGACTAACACGGCTACCCCTCTGATACTATGTACATTGTGTACAAGAAGCAATAGCTTTGAATGACTTGTGATGTAGGAGACAACATACCATGTGATTATATAGACAGTAGCTTTGCAGAATTTTCCTCAGCCACCCACCTGTGATGAGTAACTTATTTGACAGGTAAGTTGAAATATCTCTCGTTTTTTCGTCACCAGGGAAAGATGGGTAATAGACTTTGGCCTGCAGTAGGAACTCCCTGAGCTGGATAATATTTGATGCACATTGAGAACAGAGCTGACACATTTCACTTTACTCCCTGTAAATATAAAGTGCAACCAGTTAAAACAATACAGATCTCCATATTTAGCCCTGATTCAGGGAAGCACCTAAGCACATGCTTATATCCATTCCTGTGTAGAATAGCTCTTAAGAACATACTTAGTCTATGTGTTTAAATCTCATTTACTTCAATGGGACTTTAACACGTGCTTGGAATTAAGCAGATGTTCAGGTGCTGTCCTGAACAGGGATGCTTTCCTAAATCAGGGCCTCCGAAGTGTATTGCACATGCTAGAGACACTCAGCAGAGGTCACAATGAAAATATACTGCATGAATTCACCACTTGTAAGATGGCAACATTGTTTCTATGATAAAATGATGCTGAAATAGGTATTAAATAATCACTATTGAAGATGGGCCCCAACTGCAAATGTTGAATCTGGGTCCAAACTCCAATAAAGACTGTTTTTGGTTCAGGTCCATCTCTCATAATTGTTCTGGAGTAACAGTTTAGGAAAGGGCAAACTATGCTTTGCTGGCATTTGCTGGAAGTCAAGGTTTCAGCCTGTGGCTCTCATAAATATCCTAGTTGTCTCTGGGGAGATAACATCTGTACTGCTTTGCTGTCCTTATGAGGTAGCTGGAGAACAAGAACCAGAAGAGCATTTCCATCCCCAGGGCTAAGGTGCCAAAATAGTTGCATCACTTCTCACCTCCTCTCAGAAGGGCTGCCCGGGGGGGGGGGGCAAGTGGGGCAATTTGCCCCAGGCCCTGGGCCCCGCAGGGGCCCCCATGAGAGTTTTTCGGGGCTCCTGGTGCGGGATCCATCACTCGCTCCGGGGGCCCCAGAAAACTCTCGCGGGGCCCCGGAAAACTCTCGCGGGGCCCGGGCCCCCGGAGCTTCTTCCGCTCTGGGTCTTCGGCGGCGGGGGGTCCTTCCACTCTGGGATCCGCCGCCAAAGTGTCGGGTCTTTGGCAGCAGGGGCCCCCCGCCGCCGAAGACCCCAGGCCCCCTGAATCCTCTGGGCGGCCCTGCCTCTCAGAGGGAAATTGTCAGGGATGAGTAATAAAGCAAAGCCCCCTCAAAATGAATGAGACTCCTTAGGAAAATTAGTGCTTAGATATGTTAATCTATCAGCAAGACTTAGGGTGACCAGATGTCCCGATTTTATAGGGACAGTCACAATATTCAGAGCTTTGTCTTATATAGGCGCCTATTACTCCCCCCTCCCGATTTTTCACACTTGCTATCTGGTCACCCTAGCAAGACTAGGGCTCTTTCCTAATGTACCTTCCTGAAAGTATGACACAGGGGCATGGGATAAGGGGATTGGCGAGAGCCAGGCGAGTACTGTGTAAGCGTCCGCGCACAGCGCTACTTGAATTCTGACCTGCAACAGCCCTGTGTGGCTCAAGTAGAGACTAAACTGTCCTCAGCTTCATGGTAGAATCATCATAGAATACCAGGGTTGGAAGGGACCTCAGGAAGTCATCTAGTCCAACCCCCTGCTCAAAGCAGGACCAATCCCCAGATAGATTTTTACCCCAGTTCCCTAAATGGCCCTCTCAAGGATTGAACTCACAACCCTGGGTTTAGTAGGCCAATGCTCAAACCACTGAGATATCCCTCCCCATCCCTTTCAAAATGCCACAAGGGGCTCTGTGGAGGGACTTGGTGAGAGTGCAAAATTGTTGTCGGCTGTCCAGATAGCAGAGCCCGCTGGTGGTAGCTTTCGAGTTTAAGGCTGTGTTCTTGTCAGAGAGACAGGGGAAGGTCACTTAAGATCCCTCTGTGCAATCCTTTCCTCTAGGACAGCACATTCAAGCAGTGACCTTCTTTCATGGCTCATTGAGAACCAAGAAGATGATGCTAATGTTAATTTAGTCATGTTAATGTTATTGTGGTTGTGATTTTCCCACCTGATTGCAGCAATGCTGGCAGCGCTTTCCAGTGCTATAGAACTGATTAGCTAGAGCTACCGCACTCCACTTTTCATTTCAAGGTCTATTGCTTCTGTATTGTATAAAGTGCTGTCTCATTCTCTGATGGAGAAAAAGCAATATGCTCATCCAAGAAATGTAATTATTTGAAAGTCACGCACTCATTGGCTGCCTCAGATTTCGGCTGCTCCTCATCTAACAGTTCTCTTAACAGAGTTAATGGGAGATTTAAGCAATCATTCATTTTTCTCTCATTTAGATAGTTGCAGATGGCTTGCTCTAAATGCAATTTTTTTTTTTTTTTTGCTTAAAGACTTAGGCCTGCATGGTAGTGGTAGCTGCTTAGCACCTCTTAACATTGGGGCCCTGTGACGGAGAAGGCAGTTGGCAAATATTACTTCTCCTTAGCATAGGTACTCTGAACAGTGCAATTGAACCTCATTCTGGGAAGAACCTTCTGAACAGAATGCTTGATGCTTTGATGGCCTTCCCAGAAGCCACACAAACCTATCTTTGTTTCCAGTCCTTTCCTGGAAATACCTTTTCCTTGGAAGAAGAGGAAGGGAGGCTGGGCAGGAAACTGAAAGGATATGACCTCGGTGCTCAATACTCTCATGTACCCAGAGTGGTGAATTTCATTTCTCGAGCCATTTCAGAAAGTAAACAATTGGCCTTGTTATACAGATGCCCCAGTTAGCTTACAAAGCCAGATCTTAATTAGTTTTCAGTCCAAAAGCATAATCTCTTGAAGACATTTGTCTCTAATATCTGAGATCTCAGTAAGAAAGATTTAAAAGGCTCTTACTGCAGCTCCTTTAATGAAATTTATTTAATCTCCTTATTAGGGCACTGCAGAGATATCTAACTGTTTATGAATTAGATCGTCTACACTTTACAAGAGATTTACTCTTCTGATGTATTGTATCCGATTCAGTCAAAGTTGATATGTAAAACAAAACAAAACCCCCATGACCAAACTGCATTGCTGAGACTAGACCTTTTTATTTTCATGGTTTGTTACTGCAGCATGTCCCTTGGCTGAACTCTAAACTTTGTTACATGTGAAATAATAAGGACTCAGCAAATGTGACTGAGCACACTAAAGAGGAAAAGATCAAATTATGGATGAGCACTGAATCCTAGAGGCGCTGCTGGTGCTAATGATTCACATTCAGAATAGATTTTGTGCATTTCACTATGGGCTAAAGAGGGCAAAGTTGGAGAAAAATCAAATAGTAATAAAAGGGCTTCACCATTGCCTAAGTTAAAATACAGCCACTTGTTAGAGGCAAGTTGGGAGAACAAAGGATTTTTTGCTTTGTTTGCTTTTCCTTAAACAGGTTTAAGTCATAGCAAGTATTTAGAAATTTCACTTAAGAAAAGCAGAAGAATGAAGTTAGGATGTTTTCTATATTAAGGAAATGTCAAGTAATGGACCATGGTTCTACGGGAATGAATCTCTTGCTGCTTGTTTTTTTTTTCACCTGAATCAGTCCCTGTTGGAGAAATTTACTTAATATTAAACTATCAGGAGACCATGTAGGCTAGTGGATAAGGCACTGTGATAAGAGTCAGGAGGCCTGGGTTCTCTTTACAGCTCTGCTACTGACCTGTTGTATGACCTTGAGCAGGAAGTCACTTCACCTCTGTTTCTCCTCCCATCCTTTATCTATTTAGACTGCAGGATCTTTGGGACAGGGTCTCTCTCTGTGTGTGTATTGCTTAGCACAATGTTGAACTTGAGTGGTGCTATTGTTTATACCAATAAATAATAAATGTTAACATTTGTTTTTGGAGGAAAAGGGAAGTTGCAGTCACGTACCTCTAGGGAGAGTTGGGCCGTGTGTGTGTCTCTCTCTAGGATAGCTGGCAAAGTCGCAATGTACTATGTTTAAGTAATAAGATTGTGATACCAAAAACCTATCAAAATCCAAGAAATACAAAACTAAGACTGATGCCTCACATTGAATCTTGACTGGGATCCTTGTGAAAGAAAAGCCCAACAGTGGGAGTATAAAATGAAGCATCAGCCTTATAGTTAACTTTCCTCACTTCTATTGCCCGGAGTCAGAACTATAAAGTTATTGACTATGCATTGTAGTTTTATGCGGTTTTCTTGTTCTTTGTTTTCAAAAGGTATTTAAATTATATATGAGTCCTTTTGAGACATTATAGCCTTTTATATAAACATATAAGTCTCAGATAGTTGCATCACATTTATTTACTACCCCAGAGGAATTTAATCTTCTGGAGCCACTGTTGACTGTCCTATAACTAAGATCTATAAAACCAAACAAACCTAGATTTAGCGTTTGACATCCTTGGAGAAGGGTATCCTCGATTTTGCTATAGAAAAGGTAAGGCAGCAGGACAAGCTTTCCCATACTTCCCTGACTTTGTGCTTTAGTCCTGATGTGAAGGGACCCATCCTGTTTTGTGAGAAGGGAACTCCTTAGATGGCCGAATCTCTGGCCTCTTCTGAGAGTGCAAAATAGCGTTAATGGTTATTATGATTGTCATAGTCATTGAGGTCAATAGAACTTATGCTTCTAAGGCCTGGGCTATGCAATTTTTGTATAGATTTAACTATTTAGTTTAGATGTATGATTTTTTTAAAACAAAAATTTTACTGACATCCATACCACGAATGCATTTGTACTGGTATAAAAATGCCTCATACCAGTATATCTTATTCTCCTTCCCTGAAGGTAATATAAGCACCGTTCTACTGGTATGAGCTGTCAACACTAGGAGAGTTGTATCACTTTAGCTAGACTGGTCTAATTAAAAGCGGTACAACTTTTATGTGTAGATAAGACTTAAATCACTTAGACACTTTCAAAAACTTTAATTGTGGGCACCTGTCCAGTAGGGATTGCACTAAGGCCACCAGCCAAGCTTTCAGTCAATTGTCTGCTTCCACTTTGTGGAAAAGTGGGACCAAGGGATGCATAACTGTACTTCTCCTTGCGGAGGCCACAAATGGTCTTGGGAATAAGGATTCAATTTTTTATTTTTTAAATCCTGAATATTAGTGATCACCCTGCCTGTTTGCTACCCTCCTTCCTGAAGTTCCAGACAGCCTCCAATGAATGGAAATCTATGTGGGTTTTGTGTCTGAGGCTAACACCTGAGTAAGAGTTTTGGGTTGCCCCAACCTAGCTTCCAGCCACACACGCAAACCTCTGAGTGCTTTCAACCTGGGCTAGCTGGCTTGCCTGGGGCTATAGACTAGAGCTGGGTTCCGCTTTAATTCAGGCTGGTAACCCACCCACTTTGCAGTGAGGATGCAGGTTAAACCACTCAAGTGCTGATAGTCCTACCATGTCTTCCCACAAATCCCCCTGTGAGCCCAGAAAGAGACACAGGTTCTCCCACCACTTACTATGAGAGAATCATGGAGCGGCTCATCTTACTGCAGTACAAAGAGCACATAGGCTATGTCTCCACAGGTCTTAGTGACACACGCATGAGAATGCAGCACTGCTCACACTGTGGCTAGGCTAATGTGGGTGCTGTGACCCAGGAATCTCTAGGTACCAACTAGAAGAGCGCATGGGGTGCCTAAAGTTTACCAGGGATCCCGTGGGTCACTATATGCATAATAATTCACTATATGGTGGCAGGTGAGGTCTCTACGAAGAGCCCACTGTGAATGTATGTCTGGATAATATGTAAGGAGTTATGTCTATATTGAAAATTATGTTCTTAAATTCAGGTAACCAGGAGGGGACATGTCTCATACAGGTTCCTTTCACTCAGGAGGTAACAGAGCTTCTCTCTGTGTCTGTTCATGTGCATAGTGTATGTCTCACAATGGATGCCTGTTTGCATACTGAGTTGAATGCTAATCAAGAGATTGTGAAATCTTTAAGAGGAAATGTACAGGAAGAAATAAACACAGGAGGGGATCCTCTTTATGAATAAAGACAATGGCTGGGGTATATCGGGCAGGGGGGAGGGGTGCAGAGGTATACCCTGGATCCTTCACTGAGGAGGCACGCTAACAGTGTGTTTGTCTTAAGAATGGAGAGTCACAGCCATGACTGGCTGTAAAACACTGGAAGAAGGCTGAGTTAGCATTGCTCTATAAGACATGAAAGTATCTAGTTAAGTAAGTCTAGGTTCTAGAATGCACGTTATGATTTTATTTTATATGTAACCATTTGTTTCCAATACTTCTACATGAGGTCATTTGAATCGCTATACTTTGTTTAAAAACTTTTTTTTACTACTTTTCACTACATGCTGTGTGTTAAGCAGAGTGGTGATCTGAGGTGGAACTGCTTCTTTGGAAGCAGCGAACCTGTGAATTCTGTGAGTGTCCAGTGGAACAGGGGTTGGGCACTTCAGTGAGATGCTTAGGAGTTGGAGCGTGCCTATAGCTAACCTGCAGAGAGAGGGAGTAGGGCCTGTGTAGGCCTAGAGGGGAGAGTTTGTGTTGCCCATGGCCGATGGAGTCAGGGAGCTGACCCCTGACAAGGCTTCCTCACGCTAAGGGTAGATGGTAGCAAGGTGTTTCACAACCCTAGGTACCCCTGGAAGTGTATAGGTGCCAATCACCCACATTAACTCTGCAGTGAAGATATACCTTGAATATGGGTCTGGGGGCCAGGAATCCCTGCACTCACTAACTTTACTCTTGAGCAAATTGCTTATTCGCTTCATTTCCCCATCTGTATAATAGAGGTGATAAATACCACTCTCCCAGGCATGTTGTAAGGATGACTAATTGTTAATGTAGGCAAAGCCCAGGTGCTGTTAAGCATTTCTAACTATTCATTAATAGCAAATCTGTGGGAAAACTCCACATTCAGAAATCGTCTGCTTTGCACTTGTTTCCTGCACTCACTGTCCCCAGAAATCTTCTGTAGGGGAACCTGTGAGCCCTGCTTATTTCATAGGTGATTTCCCCCCTGCCCCTGTCTCCTCTCTCCCATGCCCTCCTGCACTGTCTGCCTGGGATACTTCAGCAGGGCTGTGAAAACAGTTCAGCAATCAAACCCCAACCCCACTGAGGAGGTGGAGCAGGAGTGGTCATTTGTCCTCAACTTGTCTGAAACCTTTATATAGACCAGATTCAGATTAATTTGCTGAGCTCTGCTCTATTTCACTGACTCAACTACTGTAAATGATAGGTGTAACTGTGGTCATGAATAACACAAGCGAAGCTGTTACTGTCAGGTCAAACTGAATGGGAGACCAGACATGGATTTCCAATGCAGTAGCAGCAGCAAACCCATAATTAAATAAAGCAACAGGTGGTGTATTTTTAATTTTTTAAAACAATTATTTTTTCATGGCTATTGGTTATGTCAGAAGGAAACCTCCCTTGTTCTCCTTCCAGACCTGTCTGAATTCTTTGTGCCAGAGCAGTCTCATTTCCCCAACACTCCACCTACGCCAGTTTTATTTCATTCCTGACTCGCAGAGAATGTTAAAGACTTTGGAACATCCTGCAGTAAAACAAAGCATCTGATTAACATGCCAAGCTATACAATCCAGGAAAGAACTTTCACAAGTCTCCAGTAAGAGGTAGTGATGCTTATGAAGGGGAGAGGACACAAGGACTTCCATTCAGTGTGAGCATCCACAATTTGCCCAACTGATGGCAGCACTGGTAATTGGCAGGAGGCCAAGGGTTTTTCATAACTTAAAATGGAGTAGATTGTGGCTGTTCTGACCTTTCTAATAAGGAGCAGGCTGCTTGGATTAAAACGGACCTCACCGTAGGCTGAGGGTCTATTGTCTCTGCAGTCAGGCCATCCATTTTAAAAAATGAGTGATTGCTCTTGACCAAACATTTCTACACTTGAGCCATCTCACTGAGGGATGTCATGATTAGAAATGAGTGTAGCTGGATCTGAAACTCATACACAATCTGAATCCTATTTAGGGTTCAAAAGAGTTTGATTAGCTTTAAAATAATAATTGTACAGCTGAGAGGTCTTTTTCTTGTGTTAGTTCTGAACCTATTAAAACCATGACCTTTTGGGACTCTCCTCAATGGGGCTGATTTTTTTTTTAAGAGTCTGATGCAGCCTTCTCAACTCCACTTGAATTCAGTGGGAGACTAAGGGCACTTAACATCCCATGGAACTGGATCCTAAAGCAGTTCAGATATGTTCAAATAAGAATCTTAACCTGGGAATGTCCTAACTAAACTGAATCAGCAAATCTTTTCAGGCTCATTGACTGAATGCACGGTTGCATTGGAATTCATTATAATGCCGACGAAAGGTGACTTAATAGGAAGGGAAGGGGTGAGAATATTGTTTTGTCTGGTGCCAACCTGTAAGGCTGGCTTCAAAATAACATTTTTAAAAACTATTTGTATTACGGTAGCTCCTGGTCCCAATCCTAGCTGAGATCTTGCTCCATTGTGCTAAGTACTGTACCAAAATGTAGGAGACAGTGCCTGTCCCAAAGTGCTTACCGTCTAAATAGACAAGACTGACAACAGGTGGGAGAAAGGTATAGTAGTGTCCCCATCACTCAGCTAATCCAATCAATCTGTGCTGCTAATCAAAGAACATAGTGTTTTGCAGTGTGGTCATTCTCACTCAAGCTAGTCGAGTTCTAGTGGAGTATCTCAAGTGTAGTGGAACAGCTCAACAGAAGAGACTAACTCTGCCCCAGAATAGTCACTAGTCTGGTGGTTAGGTATTCATCATGGAGACCCAGGTTCAAATTCCCACTCTGGAGCATGGACTTTACTCCTCCTCCAAGTGAGTGCCCTAACCACTAGCTGTTGGGCAGGCCGCCACCACTCCTTTGTGAATCTAGCCTTTCACTTCCAAATTTCCTTTTACTTTTATTTATTTTTCAAGTTAAAGATGCCCAAAGCTGAAACAAAGAGTTTTATATTGAGTAGAATGAAACACCTTGTTTGACCTGATACTTTATGTCTGAAAAAGTTATTTTGTAACTTTTCAGTTGCTGGAATATTCCCCCCCCCCAAAAAATTATTTTCAGGTTGACCCAAAATTATTATTATTTTTATTTCTTTGGAATTGCCAGAGAACTAAAAAAACCCAACTATTAGCATCATATTAGAATTGTATGATCTTTGTATTTCTATTTTTCAGGTTGAGAATACACTTAAAATTAATTCTGCTCTCTATTTTAAAAACGTTGAATCACCTTATTTGTTTGGTTTTCTGCCTAAGGCTGACAGTGAAATCAAATGAAACTATCACCTCCTTCATTAAATAAGAACATAAGAATGGCCATACTGGGTCAGACCAAAGCGCCATCTAGCCCAGGATCCTTTCTTCTGACAGTGGCCAGTGCCAGGTGCCCTACAGGGAATGAACAGAACAAGTAATCATCAAGTGATCCATTCCCTGTCACTCATTCCCAGCTTCTGGCAAACAGAGGCTAGGGACACCATCCCTGCCCATCCTGGCTAATAGCCATTGATGGACCTATCCTCCATGAATTTATCTAGTTCTTTTTTGAACCCTATTATAGTCTTGGCCTTCACAACATCCTCTGGCAAAGACTTCCACACATTGACACTGTGTTGTATGAAGAAATACTTCCTTTTGTTTGTTTTAAACCTGCTGCCTATTAATTTCATTTGGTGACCCCTAGTTCTTGTGTTATGATGAGGAAATAATGCTTCCTTATTTACTTTCTCCACACCAGTCATGATTTTATAGACCTCTATCATATCCCCCCCTTAGTTGTCTCTTTTCCAAGTTTAAAAGTCCAAGTCTTATTAATCTCTCCTCATACGGAAGCAGTTCTGTACCCCTAATAATTTTTGTTGCCCTTTTCGGAACCTTTTCCAATTCCAATATATCTTTTTTGAAATGGGGCAACCACATCTGCATGCAGTATTCAAGATGTGGGCATACCATGGATTTATATAGAGGCAATATAATATTTTCTGTCTTATTATCTATCCCTTTCTTAATGATGCCCAACATTCTGTTAGCTTTTTTGACTGCCGCACACATAGAGTAGATGTTTTTAGAGAATTATCCACAATGACTCCACATCTCTTTCTTGAGTGGTAACAGCTAATTTAGACCCTCATCATTTTATATGTATAGTTGGGATTATATTTTGATGTTTGGTGAAGTTTTGATGTTTGCACTAGTGATAAATAGAAAGAATCACTCAGAGATGGAAGTGATGCTATTACAGTACTTTTTGGGAGTTAATGCTGATGCCTTAGTCTTTATTAATATTACAGTAGTGCCCAAAGGCCATGATTAGGATCCTATTGAGCTATGTATTGTACAAACAGTTAGATACTGTCTTAGTCATCTTTTCAAACATCTGGTTTTTATTTCATTTTACCTTTCCAAAAACCATTAACTACCTATTTAGATCATTTGTCAGAAGATATATATTAGAACTGGTCAAACACCGGAAAAAATATTTGTTCAATACATTTTTGTTGTTGCTCATCATATTATCCAACTGGTCAGTACTGTATAATTTTTAAAATATTGAATAATATTTGGTCAAGTTTAATAAAATCAGACTTTGACTACAGTTTCCTAAACTTAGAAAATAGTTGGCTCATAGAGGATTTTCCGCTTGCCTGTTATGAAACTGGGAATGAGATCATTATCCTCTCATTCCAGTGCTATCCTGCGTAGATTGTTGGCTTTCTATGAGTTCACTGATTTATACTTTGAAATCATACTGCAAGAGTTGAAGGGAACGGGGCTGGGGAGATTATCACATATGGGACAATAGATAACACATGCATCTCAGTCTGTCTAACAGTCCTATTTTTTCAGCAGACACAGGTAGGGTGCTGGGGACAGATTAATGACAGTGTCATAACCAAGACTTGGAAATGATGTGCTGAGAAAGGCAGGCTGGAGGACAACATATTGGGCGGGATAAAGGTAGCCGATTAAGCTGACTTCAGTAGTAAGGTAGCTTGGTGCTGCAATAATTGGAGAAGAAGGTCTAGAAGGTTGGCAGAAGTGGCTGTGCATCTTCCCAAGCCACAATCCCATTTATGGTAAGATCTGTGGAGTACTGTTTTCACTGGCTATGGACAATACTGCAATACTCCCTCCTCTGCTGGAGTGAGTGTCACTGTGACTAAGGGGCTGACTTTAATTGATACACAAGGAATACAGTATCAGTCCCATGTCTCAAGCATAGTAATCTTGGAACACATCCGAAGAAGTGGGTTGTAGCCCACGAAAGCTTATGCTCTAATAAATTTGTTAGTCTCTAAGGTGCCACAAGTACTCCTGTTCTATTTGTGTTCTCCTTACTACTAAAGGGGACTATTGCTTATGAGAGTCCCAGCCAACTACACAGAATGCCAGCCATGTTTTTCTGTAATTCACCTAAAAACTTTGAGGCACATCTTCAAAGAAAGTAACAGAGACAAATGTGTCAGCAAAAAGTCCTATGAACCTGTTCCAAAAAGAGAGAGATCCAGATTCTCAGATGGTGTCAATGGAGCTAAGCTGATTTACATTAATAGGGTTCAGTTTGGGACAATTGTGATTTATGGAGTCCCAAACTTAATGTTGGGTCTTCTCTAATTTTGCATCTGCGGGTGTGGTGAAGAAGTCAAACTTGAACCTTAAATATATACATAGAGCTTATTACGTTTTAACATTAAGGAGTAAATCTTATCTTCTGCAAACAACTTAAGTAACAGAGGAGGGAGGAATCTTTCCCTCATGTTACTGAGCAGTACTAGCAGAGCTGCTTCAAAGCCACTAATCCAGCCTAATGGATTGAATCACCTCAGTAGAGGCTATGCTCTGCCTCTGCAGGATGTAATGGCTAGTGTGTCCACACCGTCAATGTAAGCAATCTGTGGCAGGGGTTGTATGTTTGTAGAGTGCCTACAGAATGGGACACCAACCTGGTTGACACCTCTAGGAGCTTATAACAATTTGAATGTTTTAATGATCCTCAGCCTTCCACCCACCTCCCGAAGCCAGGAGAGCACTGGGACCAAATGGCTGTGATTCACAAGGTAGACCACAGACTTGGAAATCTACTCTCCCCTACTTTCTCATGGACAGTGGAACTGTACAATATCTTCTGTATCCAAAGTCCTCTAGATTTGAGGATTTGGCCCCAAATTGCATCTGGCATGTTTTTAGGATGTAATTATGTTTTCAGTCTCAGAATAATAATGCATTATTATTTAAATAGCACTATGTAGTTTTGATTAAAAAATTCAAGACTGACATTTTCTGGAAATTGTATTTATTAGCTTTGAAAAACACTCAAGGCAGACAAAAAGACATTCACGGTCTACCTACAAAAACTATCAACCACAGTCTAAACCAGACATAAGTAAAACAATTGATCAGTTTCATTATTTTTACATGAACATGAAGACCTGATGAAACTACATTTTACCTTTCGCGTTTCCCAAAAAACTTTCATGGCAACATTTATAATGCAAGGATATGAAACGGAAGCATTTTATGCAGAATGTAAAATAGGAATGGAATCTGGTTTACATATAACCACAAATGTAGAGAAACGTTATGATATCCCTGAAGGAGAGAAATAGACTACACAGTACAGAATCACACTGTAAGCAAAGGTTTGTCTGCTTGTGGACAGAATAACAGATTTCATGTAAGATCTTGTACTGAGACTCCCTCATATTTGGGCTTATGTATTTGTATAACATAATAAAGTCATAATCAGCCCCCAATGTGCTAGGTGCTGTAAAGACACACAGGAGGAATTTACAGTCTAAAAAGATGAATACAGATGGGTGAAAGGAAATATTAATATCCCCATTTTGCAGATAGAGAGCTGAGGTACAGAGAGATGAAGTGACCACCCTCCCCTCTCAACCTTGTGTAATGGGATTGCTAACAAATGTAATTACCAATGTTCATGTTTGCAGGATTAGGGCCTGTGCGCTGATCCTGAACTGACTGAGTAGGTGAAATCCTGGCCCACTCGAGTCAACAGCAAAATTCCCATTGGCTTCACCGTCACTTTATTTTCAGACATTCTCTTCAAAAGTATATTATGTTGAAAGATTTAGTGACACAGAATGCATGTCATAATAAATCAGTCCATAAATATAAATAGATAATTGGGTATCTGTTTTGTCCACTAGAGAGCAATGCTCCTTTCAACCCGAGTGACTAGTTGCTTGAGCTGGTTGGAAAAATGCCAGTTTTTGTGGGAAATTTAGGGGTGTTGGGGGGGGGGAAGGGATTCTTCAGAATGTTAAGATTTTTGATGAAGCACCTAAGCTAAAAATAAGTGTGTCAACAATTGAAAACCATTTTTGGGCTTAAAAAAAAGTTCAGTTTGTGTAAAACCAAACCCTGAAAAATTTTACTGAAAATATTTCACTTTCTGGTTTTTCATTAAAATCTGAGAATTCTGACCCAAATGAAAGTTTTGTGTGGAAACTTTAATGGAAGTTGAAAGCTATGTTTTTGTTGTTGTTTTTCTGATGGAAAAAACTTCAACCAGCTCCACTAGTTACCCAGTTAGGCTCTGATCTCACAATACTTGAGTGTTTGCTTAATTTTAAGCATGGGGAATCATCCCATGGAAGGCAGGACTAATGTTATGGCCATTTAAGGCCATTCAAGTTATTGTGACAAAGAGACAATCAAATCTTTACATTTTCAAATATTTCCACGCACACATCTCTCTCTCTCTCTCTCTCTCTCTCTCTCCTCCACCCCTCCCGCCCTCCAAAATCTTGATACTTTCCATCTGATAAACATTGCCTTCTGTATTTTAAAAGAGTAAAAAGTAACATGGCTGGCTTTTAGCGATAACTACTTTTAACTGTTCAATAGATCCTTGTTTGTACATTTGCTAAACTAACCTCCCGTCGGTGGAACAAGCCCTTAGAGATATGGGGACTAAAATGTACTGAAGTTGATCGAGCTGTGGGTGCTCGCAACCTGTGAAAGTTAGGCCAACAGTGTCTGGCATTAACCTTCCAAGGGGGATACAGGCGCTGTCTAGACTAGGCAAAGAGGCCGGGGGTAGAGGACCCAGCAGCTAAAATCTGAGAGGCGTCTGAAAGGGATTGTCTGGAGCACAGAATAGCAGCCCTCAAAACGTCTTAAGGGGGCAACTAGGGTTGCCAATTTTGGTTGGATGTAATCCTGGAGATTTCATCACATGACATAATCTTTACTTAAAGGTGAATCTTTAATTCCTGAAGACTCCAGGCCAATCGTGGAGGGTTGGCAACCCTAACCTAGACTTAATTGCTATCAGAAGGATGAACTAGAAGAGGCATCACAGTACGAGGTCTAAGAACCCCATAAGGTAAATTTGCCCTTGTACCCCTCTATGGGACTGCTCAGTAGGGGGCTGAGTTAGAAATTACAGGGTTTGTCTTTACTTGTTATTGGCTGAGACTGTACCAAGCGTATCTGCTACCCCTAGCAAATCCTTTCATTTGGGAGGTTAATTTCAATTATTTAAAGAATATGCCCTGGACACTGAATTAGAAATGAGTGTGATGGCAGAGTAACCAAAAGAAAGCAGCAGTAACTAAAACTAGTAACTTGGTCTGATATTTTTTTTATCAAATTAAGACTGCGTTGTGTTCGTACTGTACATTTCGTCTTATTATAGAATGCAACTGCGGCTGAATTGCTTCAATATTTGCTGTCAATGTATCTAAAAGCACAAGTGAAGACAGTGCAGACCAAACTTGACAAATATTTGGCACATAGACAATAGAGCCTTGTCTACTCTAGGGTTTTTGGTTTGATCTTTGTTTTTAAATCTGCCATTGGTGCAGTTTTCAGGGTGGTGGTAACAGTAGGAGTGTTAGTGTTGAAAAGCACAGGCAATTTTACCATCATGACATACAGATCTGCTCTGAGCAGGGTTAGATGGCATGATAGTAATAATGCTTGTGCCCTCTCTATGCTGGCAATATTATCCATGGAGCTGTACTGGAGGTAATGCAATGGTGAGAGATTTCCTGAGAAATGCTTATATAGACATAGCATTAAGGGCTTGATCCTGCAAATCCTTCATGCATAGATCACCCTTCGGCTTTAACTGGACTTCTGAACAAGAGTCCACAGGACTGAGCTCTAAGCAGGAAATTGCCAAAATTACCTGGTGACAGCTACTAACCTGATCATACTGTTGATCTTGGGCAAAAGATTCAGAAGAAAAGATCACCTCAGGCCTAGATTCAGCATTCAGGTTTGAGGTAGTCCCCTAATCTCAGGGCTTTTCTACACTGGCAATTTACAGCACTGCTACTTTCTCGCTCAGGGGTGTGAAAAAACACCCCCCTGAGCGCAGCAAGTTTCAGCACTGTAAATTGCCAGTGTAGACAGTGCACCAGCGCTGGGAGCCACGCCCCTCGTGGAGGTGGGTTTTTTTTAGAGAGCTGGGAGAGCTCTCCCGCAGTGCTGCGCCACGACCACACAAGCCACGTTAAAGTGCCGCGGCAGCGCTTTAGCATTGCCAGTGTAGACTAGCCCTAACTCTCTAAATCATCAATTTTCAGTGTCTGCTGAGCCATTCCCTTAAAGCCCATCACTGCACTCTGACACTTGATCCTACGTTGTTTCACAACTGTCAAACAAATGTTCCCAAGGGTGATTTTTCATGAAGACAGTGCCTTCTGGTGGCCAGATGTGTTTATTCCTGATAGCTCTAATCCAGAGAGAAATCTAGGGCCTCTGGGATTCTATTCTTTTCAGAACAGAATAATATTGGAGTGCCTTCCAGTAGTGCAACATGTCTAGCATCTGTCACATGTGGTTCATTCTCTCCCTCTCAAATTCTCCCCAGAAGGAGAATTATGGGTTTTATAGGGCTTTCTTTTGTTTTGTTTTTTTAATATACACATTGCTGTGTGTTTGTTAGACAAGGCAGATCAATGAAGTTTGCCTTGCACTTGAAGCTGAAGGTGGTGAAGTTTATGATGGTCCTTACTTCATGTGGGAGTTCACTCCATAGTCGTGGACCAGTCCCCAAGAAAACTGTCTCTGGTACAATTGAGCTTTACCCTTATGGTAGAAATTTCCATTGTGTCTGAAAAGTGGAGTGTCACGGAGTCCCCGGGCGATGCTCTGGAACTTCTCCCCACAAAGCCAGTCAGGACTTTGGGGAGCCTCCTCTCCGTTGGAGCAGACTGTCTTCAGGGCAAGAAACTTATATGGCTTCACCTCCTGGGTCTCTCCTTGGAGCATTCAGCATATGTCCCTCCGTGCGCTTCCCACAGCGAGTCCGCCCAGCCGGGGTCCTGGGGAAACCAAAGGGTCCTGCACGCACCCCCACTTCGCAGTCAGACGTGACTCTTAGCCAGCCAGTAAAACAGAGGTTTATTAGATGACAGGAACACAGTCTAAAACAGAGCTTGTAGGTACCGAGAACGGGACCCCTCAGCCAGGTCCATTCTGGGGTCCAGCAAGGCAGACACCCCCTTCTGCCCTCACTTCCTGTCCCCAGCCAGCTCCAAACTGAAACCCTCTCCGGCCACTCCTTTCTGGCCTTTGTCTCTTTCCCGGGCCAGGAGGTCACCTGATCTCTTTGTTCACCTTTAGTTATTCCCTTGCAGGGGGGAAGGGTTCTGGCCATTTGTTGCTAGGAGACAGATTGTCAGCCATTTATGCACACTGGAGACTTAAGAAATGCATAGGGGAAACTGAGGCACCCACACAATATTCAGAGGAAACATTATGAACAGTCCCACTTCGTCATATGGAGTTGTCATCCTTCATTCAGCACCTTGAAGATAAGGCCCAAGATCTTGAATTTGATTCACTGCTCTATGGGAAGTGTGGAGAGCAGAGCATGGGTTTGATGTAGTGGCTGAGGAAACATGCTGCAGCATTCTAGCTGGCGTTTCCTAAGAGCTGATGACTTCATGCCCAAATGCACTGCACTGCTTGTGACACACAGGCCCACTTATGGTTCACTACTCCATGTTAGCAACTCTTGTCAGGCCTGACATACTCATTACACCTCACGCACTGGTGTCACGATATTTAGTTAAAAGGTGACATGTAATATAATATGTCTAGCTAATGAAATCTAATAACACACTGGCCATTAATGTCACTGTAAAATGTTTAACACCTCGGTAGGTGAAATCATGGATACTCTCTGATGATATGTCCAGGAGACTATAAACAGACAAAGGTGACAAACAGGTTTTTTCTATATAAAGGGGAAAGAAACTATGGTGGCAGATGCCCAGTCTAGGAAAGAGGGCTCTGACCTACTGCCTCAAAGTCAGCGGATGGCTCCTAGGCTGGGAGCTACAGTGGCAAAGCATTGTGGGGTACTCAGGGTTACAGGGTAAGAAGTAACACAACCCCTCACTGGTCTGGATTGCACCCTGAACTCTCTGACACTGCTGTAGTCCAGACTGGACATGACAAAAGTATGAATAACCAAGGTCAGGATGAACTGGTGTCTCCTAGCCAGCTGAAAATGATAGCATCTATGAGCAATACTTTCTATTACATGAGATCTTAGCATCAGTGAGGAATCCAAGAACAATCCTAAACTACAAACTGAATTGACAAATTGTAGGGTGCGTACCTTCAAGCTAAGTGTACTGCACCATAGCTGCAAACTCAAAGTGCTTTCTTCTGCCCACCACAACTAAGGAGTCTATTGATGGATTCATTCTCAGGCAAGTTAGGGACACATTCTGCATTAATTTCATATTCGCCTTTTGGCTAAAATATCTGTTTCACAACTGATAAGTTCTCTAGTGGCAGAGTCTATCCTGCACATGATGTTGTTTGGTAACTACAGGAGCCATTTGTAGTAAAACAAGCTTTTTCTCCTTCACAACTTGTCTGCTCTTTCATCTTACCCCTAGTGCCAAATTCCTCCCAATGAAGCTTCATGGGTGCAAATCAGGGCAGAATTTGGCCTATTATACTGAATTTGTGACATCACAATACATTCTGTATGTGGCAATTTCAACTTTAACATTAGGGACTGTGACTTCCCTGCAGGATCTAGCAAAAGGCTTAGGTAGGCCATGAGAGAGAAGCCCTCTTTCAAAACATAAATATCTTTACTAATAGCAAAGTGTAAAAATCAAACTATACATGTTTGGGTGTTCTTTTCAAACTTTTTTTTTTTCAATTTTGATATAGTATTAAGGAAGGTCCACCTTTAAATACAAAGTTGAATGTGATGTGTTATAACATGTGCCTGCTTCTGGCTTGCAAGTGATAACTTTTTGTAAAACTTTAATCAGATGCTCTTTGCTTCTGGAAACAAATGCATTTTTGAGTAACTCATAGCGTCAAAGTAGCTAATCACAAGTAAAGGCAAGTTTTACCAGTTTGGGCATAGACAAGTCCTTGCACATTTCAGGCCTAATCTTTAAGGTGCTGATCACTTCCTGTAGGGTGCTGAATTCCATCAACTTTCCTTTAAATTAGTGGGAGTCAGGAGTGCTGAGCGTCTCCTCAGAATTAGGTCCTTCCAAGACAGAGACAAAGACTAATTTGGGCTGTGGTTAGTGATTTGGTCGAAAACTAAATTAAAAGCAGCAACTGGATATTTTCCCTTCTGTATTGCTCAACCCTAAATTTGTTTGAACATATGGGGGAAAATAATCCTTGTTCTAACTGCATTGAAAACAATTGAGTTACAGCTCCAATTAATTTGGCTTTATTGAGTGACAGGATTTAGGAAAAGCGCGCTCACTCTCTCTCTGTCTCACACACACACACATACACACACACTGGTGGGCAGTCTGACACCCTGGCACCAGGGTGGTGTGAGGGCATGGAGGGGGGTAGAGTGACACCCTGGCATAGGGGTGGTGTGTGTGTGGGGGGGAGTGGAGTGACATCCTGGCACTATTATTATTTGGTGTATGTAATCTGGTCAAGCCAAGCCACAGCATTCTTATGAACTATGTTCAAGGCACAAAGACCTCCAGGAAGTTGAGTCATTTTGTAGTCCTCAACAATGTGTGTCATGGTTTGGGGCTGCCCACATTGACATAGTGGACTGTCTCTGAAACGTCACCGAAATTCCGCTGCAGCACAAATTCCATGTTCAGTATGAAACTGGCTCAGAAGGCTCCATTGCCTTAGTGGTAAATCAACCCTGGATTGACATTGAGTGGGGTCTCAGAAAAGATAATTGTCATTTTCTCTGTGGACCAGGAAGCTCACCACTCATTCTCTATTGTAAATCCCTCGCCCGGTAAACTTATCCACAAAGGGCAACGTGAGGGCAGATGCCCATTTGGTGGATTAAACAAGTCTTTATTTAACAGTAGATGTGGCATATCAGGCAATTTCGTCACAAGCTTTGCTATGCTTTCCTCTCTGTAAACACTGGGCAGAGCAATATTGCAGAGAACCGGTAACCATGGTAGAGGAGTAATGCCCCTAGCACTGGGGCAGTGTGAGGGTATAGGGGAGTGGGATGTGTGCTGGCACTGGGGTGGTATGATGGCATTGGGTGGGACACTTTTATGCCTTGGCATTGGGGCAGTGTGAGGGCATGGTGGTGGGGGTGGTATGACCCCGACACTGGGGCAGGGCGTGGGGTGTGGTGGGAGCGGTGGGAAGCCCTGGCACAAGAGTGATCTGAGGGTGTGGGGGAGTGACATGAATCCTGGCACTGAGGCAGTGTGATGGTGCAGTGGGGGTGGTGTGAGGGCATGGTGGAGGGTGGTGGGATGCCCTGGCATTGGGGTGGTGTGAGAGGATTGCTGGGGGCAGTGTGACCCATTGGCGCAGTGTATGGGCGTGGTGAGAGGCAATGTGCTGCCCTGACACTGGGGTTGCATGAGAGCATGTTGTGGGGGAGGTGGAGTGATGCTCCAGCACTGGGGCAGTATGAGGGTGTGATGTGGGGGTGGTGGGGAGTGGTGATGGGAGGGGGTGGTGGGTGGCAGAGTGATGCTAAGGGCCACTGGGGGGGGCAAGTGGGGCAATTTGCCCCAGGCCCCCACGAGAATATAGTATTCTATAGTATTGCAACTTTTTTTAATGGAAGGGGCCCCCCAAATTGCTTTGCCCCAGGCCCCCTGAATCCTCTGGGCGGCCCTGGTGATGCTTTGGCACTGCGGCTGTGTGGGGGCGTGGGAGGGTATGCCCTGGCAGGGGGGTAGGAGGCTTTGGGACGGGGGCACAATGTGAGGGCGGGGAAGGGGATGACCCCATGGGGCGATCCCTGACACTGGGGCGATGTGAAGGAGTGGGGAAAAGTGCCGGGTGGGTGGGGATTCCTTGGCCCGGGGGCAGTGAGAGGCTGTGGTGGGGGGCGGTGTGAGCGGTAGGATCCCTGGTACTGGGGCGGTGTGAGGCGGGGGGCAGCGCAGTGTCACCCGGTGAAGCTCCCACCCCAGGCTGCCCGAGGGGACCAGCAGGCGGAGCCCCGCCCCCTGGGGCGAGGGGCACAGAGAGGGCGTCTCCCTGCCTGGCTCGGGCGCCGGCAAACTCTGGGTCCTGTGGCGGGCGGGAGAGCTGCGGGCCCGGCCAGCCCCGCCGCCTCCCCCGCCCGGGGCCAGGCGGAGCCAGCAGCGGGAGGAGGAGCGGGTGAGAGGTCGGCCAGCTCCGGTCGCCCACAGAGGCTGAGTCCCGGGCAGAGAGGGCGGCGGCGGCGCCCGGCGGTGAGTGCGGCGGCCCAGCGGGGCGGGGGGCAGGGAAAGGGCTCGGCTCACTCCCCGCACGCGCCGGGGGGACATCGCGGCTGGCGGCGCCCAGCAGACCAGTGGCCCGTGCGGCCGCTCTCCGCTGTGGCCCTCCCCGGCGTGTCTGGCTCGGCGGGTGAGGTGACTGAGACCCCGCACCTCCCTCCCGCCCCCACCACTCCTCTGCTGAGGCTGGCCCTGGGGGAAGGTGACTCCTGAGACCCCCAGCGTGGCTGGCATTGGGGGAGAGCCGAGGTGCCTCCTGAGACACCCGCCCACACACACACACACGCCTGTCCGCCCGGGCGTGGCTGGCAGTGGGAGAGCGAGGGGTGATATTCACATGCTCCTCCAGTGCGGTTAGCACAGGGCAAATGGTTATTGAACTCCTCTCCCTGCATGGAGTGTGCGCCTGCTTATAGGAGTGCCAGAGTTGGAAGTGATGGCAGGGTTCTGGGAGTGACTTATTACAGGAACTTCCCAGCAGGTGTGGAAATAGCACCTACCCTGGCTGGCTAGTCTAGTTTTCCACTTGCTGCTGCCCCTTCAGCCACTTCCTTAGATTTGAATCAACCCTGCTCAAACACCTTCTGCCCCATCTTGGTGATCCTGCTAAATGTATCAGGTAATAGTCTTTGTATCAGAGGGGGTCGCCGTGTTAGTCTGTATCCACAAAAACAGCTAGGAGTCCGGTGGCACCTTAAGGTGCCTCCGAATTCCTCGTTTTTGTAATAGTCCTTGATACTGTTACAGGTAGGAAAAGGAAATAATTGTTCCCATCAAGGCAGACAGGATATGACAGGACTTAAAACTATGGTAGAACACATTGTCTAGGGATTGTCTGGTGATAGTTGCCACTTTATTACTGAATACTTACTATTTTTCCCCAGGTGAATAGACTGGCAAAACTAGTCTTAAGGGAAATGTGGTAACAGAAAGAAAGAAGGGAGTTAATTAACGTGTCCTGTCATGTTTAGTGTTTGCCTGTTTGCCATGTTTGGCTTGTTTGCTGCTGGGAAGGAAACATGCAACTTGTTGAAAATTCCATCTGGCTCTAAACTCTATCATCTTTCTTCTCATCCTTATTACCTCTTTATCCCCTATGCCCCGTGCTGCTTTTGAGGACAGAATGTTTACATTCACTAGTGTAATGACAGTTGTTTCAGAGGCTGGTATACTGCCTACAGAGAATCTTTTAGCTGATGTCAAAAAGTGTATTTGTTTTAAGAAAGAGTTTGGCTCTGCCTTTAACGTGTATTAAACCTTCGAAATATTGCACATCATCTTATGCTTGTGGGTAGCAGTCTCTGGTGTTTCAGCTGCAGAAGTGAATGGATAAATCGGATAATGACAGATCTAAATCAGCAAACATTTTAGTTAGCAAGTTTGTGGGATTTTTTTAACTCCCCCCACAAATTTCATTAAAACAATTTTGCATTAAAGCCACATATATTTAGACTGATTTTATTTAATTTCAGTTAGTTACATATCCCTACTAAAAACCTCACTCATTTATTAAAAAAATACACTGAGTATGTAGCTATAAAAGTTCTTATTAAACAAAAACATATTTGGAATAAGTATCCTTGTCCATCCATTGTGAATACGGATTAATTTTTATTCAGTATGTCTTTATAGTGTTTGTTAGTGATCTGAGCATGAGGCTGGAGTCAGAAACTGCTGCAATCTAATCCTAGTGTTGACACTGATTTGCTGTGTGGCCATGAACAAATCACTTAAAGCTGTGTCTCATTTTCCACATCTGTAAAGTGGGAATCACAAAATTCCACAAAGGAAAGTTGTGTTGATTAAGGCCCCTATTTGTGTGGGCAGACAAGGACTTCATTGGGGCTCTATGCTGGTTGAGTAGTCTGTCTTCATGAAACAAGTTGCAGATTGGGTCTAATTAGTGCATTGAAGTAGAAACATGTTATATTATTAATCAAAATGTGTTTCACCAAAACTTGAGACTTGTTTTATATTTATATATATACATATATATAAATGCATTTTAGTCATTCTTAAACTGCAATATCATATGCCAGGCTAATATTCATGATGTTTTTAATGAGAGAAATTCTTTAACATCCATCTAGATGATGTTTGAATTATATTTTTAGCATTATGTATAGAATAATATTTAAAGTGATTCGTCACATTTTCCCCAATATTGCAATTAATTTAGAGCTAATCATAATAGGTTATTAGTTTGTATTTACGCTAATTGTAGATTAGCTTGAAATAAAACTCCATGAGTAAGTGACCAGTACTGTATAGTAGTAATATTTTGTGCTGGTCCAACACAAACTAAATGAGATTAAAGGATTAGTATACAGTTAATGACTTCTAAATCCCCTATTTCATCTCTTCCCTCTCCCCCCGCCCCATTGTATATATTAGAGCAATTTGGGAGCTCTTTAATCAAGTGTTAAAGTGTCAGAATACATTTCATGAATTGCTTTCCCTTAGAAATTAAGTAGTGCAATAAAGCAATCTTATCTGGATAATTATAAAGCTAATCAAGGTACATGCATTTAGTAATGAAACACTTCAAAATTGTTTTGAGACTTCTAACTTCAACTCTTTTTTTAGGATACATTGCTGTCTCAGAAGTATACATACTTTAATTCTATTTTAATCTTTTAGCACACATACTGAGTTATACAAATATACATTTCAGCTACTTGTTTCATTTTAAATAATATGTATAATTCAGATCTGTAATTATGTAGTAACTAATTCTGTGGATACTAAAGGTCTGAATTCTTGGGCCCTGATCCTGCAAAAGCTCAGGACCTTGGAGCCTAACTCATAAACAATGTGTCTGTGGCTCTAAGAGTACAACCTGTGGAATATCTTGGGTGCTGGCTCCACAGCAGGCGTATGTGTTCTTGGGATATTGGGTCTGTCTTGGAAGATATTAAACAACATAAGTTTTACAGAAGGCAGTAGCTCAATTGCTGTACAGGCAAAGCTCCCCAACTCCTGATTCTTGGTCTGTTGGTTAGGCCCTGCAGTAGAAGCAAACCAATAGGAATTATTCCAGCAGCCTGGTTCTAATGAACTGACCTACCCTATCCCATAATACAAGAACAAACACAGACTAAATGAAATTGACAAATTTTAAAATGAATAAAAAGTACTTTTTATGCAATATAAAATTAACGTGTGAAATTCGCTGCCACAGAAATAAGCAAGTAATTTAAGGATTAGAGCCATCTAGAAATGAAATTAGCATCTGCATTTATAAAATAAAGAATAAAAATGACAATCAGCCCTCTTGCTTTAGTGTATAAAGGGCCAATGGCCTGAACCTGCTTAAATTGAAATCAATAATAAAATGTATTAACTTCAGTGAGAGCAAGGAGCAGGATCTTTTCCCAAATCCTGAGTTGGGCTGAGGACTTGCAATTCCCAGTGAAACCAAACTGGCAGGTTGTTTGGTGTCTCTCTGGATTTGGTCCAGTTTTATTACTGCTGGACTCGGGCAGCTTTTTCCCCTCAATGTGGTGATATTGCATGGACTAGACCTAATCTCTCTAAGGACTTGTCTACAGATGAAAATTAATCCAGAATAATTTAGGAATTTAAAGTGGATTAACTATCCATGTGAGGACACTCTAACTCTATATGTGGATGATTTTATTCTAGAATAAATCAGAAATAGCTATACTGGAATAACTCCCTATGTAGACAAGTCCTAGCCTGAGTAGCATAATGGTATTTCAGATGGACCATAGGATAATTCTGCAACTGATGTGGCAATTCCTCTGTTCCTAACTATAAACCAGTGTGTACATGTGACTGGATGTGTAAATCAGTTGGGGAAGGTTTGTTTGATAAGTGAACATTTTTAGTGTCTGGCTTCCAAGGATTAATAAGAACGATCAGTGAGTTTAAAAGAGGATTAATGAAAATTACCTCGAGTGACTTTCAATAGTAGTAGTAGTGTGTGTGTATGTGTATGTGTGTGTGTATGTGTGTATATATATATAAAATGAATGAGGGTTTCAGGATTTATTTTTTTTCCCACAGAAGAGCAACTATGTTAGTTGGAGGGGACAGTGTAGTTTCTTTCCTAAGTGTGAACAAATTGCTTTGTTTCATGATGACAGTTGGCAACGAAATGGCAAATTTAGGCAGCCCACTTACAAACTTCGGGGTATAAAATTCTCACTGGAAAAACAATATAGGGGATATCAAGAAAGTGGTGAAGGGAGGCAATGCTTATAGACTGTTGTTATGGTCTGTCTTTCCATGTCTGCCTCTGCTTTCCTCTATAATAGGCAGATTTCCCCCTCTCTGTTCTGGATGTGCAGAAGATCCAGAATGCAGTGGAACCCTGTGCAGTCCGCAGTGCCTACCTGTTGCACTTACAGCTCTTTGGGGCTCTATGCTTTCTAGTGCAGGGGTAGGTTTTGAAGATGGGAGAGACAGGTGGACTCATAAATGTTTGGATCCACCTGTCAAACTTGCTAATAGGGATGCTTCATCTTTGAGGCTGCAAAGTCTTGGCTGTGGAGCACTTCCCATTTTGACCCTGTGGAAGGACTACTCTTCCTGATCAGTGTGGACATGCCCAGTTTGGCATGCACACCCATTTGCTGAGCAGTGCCATATATACTTACTAAAAATGGCAAACTGCGAGAGAGGGAATGTTGCAGGTTCCTGTGCCTCTTCACTCCATTGTTTACTGAAGACCTGACCTTTGCTTTCACGTATATTGTACTAAATCCAGTGTGAAACTAATATAATTGTTACATGAATCACTGAATTTTCTTTGTGGATCAGCAGATTTCTCCATCTTGTTTTGTCTTCCAAATGTATAGTCACCGCCAACCTGTACCTGTTGAGTGTCTTGCTGAACCACTGGCGCTGGAACACTTTTTACAGTGGGGGTGCTGAAAGCCAGTGGTCCCCAAACTTTTTACTTTGCACCTCCCTTACCCCGTCCGTGCCCCCTCTCCCCAGAGCTGGGGCCAGGACTGGGCCGTGGCTCCGGGAGGGGAGGGGGGACGCGGACGGGGTAAGGGGCCTGAGGTTGGGACCACAGCTGGGGCTGGGGCCCTGCACAAAACCTGGGGGTGCTGCAGCAAGCCCCGTACCCTTAGTTCCCGTGCCTATTGACTGAAGTGGCCTCTCCCTGGGTTTGGTAATCTGTGAATGGTTTCATTATTCACATCAAAAGGGGGAATGGTAGGATCATCCACAATCACAGTGGGAAAGGAAACACGGTGACAGTTATTGTTTGGTGAGTATAGAGTCTCTCTACTTCTGCTATTGAAAAGTCCAGTCTCCAGAGTTCTTGAAAATTGTAAAATGACCTAACATTTCAATGTGTATGTGCACAGCTGCTCATTTCACATGATATGCACATATGACTTAGTCCTAAGTAATTACTTTTTCACCACCATGATAACTATTTGTATTAAAATAGTGTCTAGGGGCCCCAATTGAAATCAGTGCTCCATGGTGCTAGGTGCTGTACGTACACCTAGTAATAGAGTGATCCTGTCCTGAAGAGATAGCATTTAGGGCTGAGGGAACATTTTTGGCAAATGGTAAATTTGCTAAAAACTGCAGTTTCAGCTGAATAAAAAATTGAGGATTTTTTTTTTATGTTGAGTTAAATTGACCTGAATGATTTCTCCCTTCCCCTCCCCCACCCATTTTCGTGAGGGGAAAAAATGAAAACAAATCAATTTAGTTTAGAAACTAACACCATTTTTTTTTTGATTTTTCAGTTCAGCCATTAAACCAAAAAATGATTATTTAGTCTGCTCTAATCATGTTCTAATGTAATGGATATTTGCTTAGGCTATGTCTACACTACACAGCTTTTAATGACATGGCTGTGTCGCTACAGCCGTGACGCTAAAAGTTGTGCAGTGTAGCTGCTGTTCGTCAGCAGGAGAGAGCTCTCCTGCCGATTTAAAAAAAAAAAAAAAAAAAAAAAAAACCAACAAGCGACGTTTGTGTTTTTGGCAGGAGCACTCTCCTGCCAACAACGCACTGTTCACACTGGCATTTGTCACAGCAAAACTTTTGTCTTTTTTGGAGGTGGGGGAAATGGCTTTTTAACCCTCTGAAAGACACAAGTTTTGTTGTTCAATTGTCAGTGTAGACATAACCTTAGTAACATTACATCAATAGGTGATGATATTGTGTCCCTTGGACACAACACCACATATTGCTGCATGTTCCTGGCAGGAATAATAAGTTTAGAAAGGGGACTGTGGAGGGCTGCTGGTAGTCAGAACACAATTGTGCTACTTTGGTAGTGTATACTACTAGTATGCGACGTATGTGTAGATCAAGAATTTTGTCCCTGCTATTTAGACGTCAGCTGGGCTGCTGTGCAATAGAAAGCAAATTTGTTCTGTTTATACCATCTTTCTTTCCATCCCTTTTCCATATTTTTTAAAACTTGCAGTACAAACATTTCACTTTGACATGATTTAGTTTTAGTCATAAACTTGTTCATAGCATTATTTTTTTCACTCTGCTTAATGTACAACTGTTCTGTCATACAACATCTGGTAAAAGTTGACAGTTAAAGTGAAGGGTGAGATCCTTGGATGTTTGGAGAATGTAAAACTGAATTTTATCTTGGTGGATAATGTTTATAGAAAACCCATTCTTTCATATGGGCTGGTATTTAAACATTGACTTCACAGATGCAGAGACTAGTATTTTCAGTTCCTTGCTGAATCCGCCTGTTGCTGTTTGTGACCCACCCTTGTTAAACAGGGAGTTGTAACATGTTAAATGAAGTCCTGCTGGATCTTGCATTCTTAATAGATAGTTATCTGTGAATGCTCATGCAGGTAGGTGTTCTTAGGAAAACAATGTCTGGAACAACTTTTCTCACTTGCATGGGTGGAGATTGGGCAGTTTGTATTGAGGCTGAAAGGCAACTGTAAATTTCATTTAACTATTTGAGATTAAATACTCAATGTAATGCAAAATAGCAAAGGTGAGTTATACTATTCCTAGTGTTGATATAGGATTAACTACAAACAATAAACCTTAATTAGCCTTTCACTGCTAGAATCTCTACGGAGATCGGGGGGGGGGGCCCACAAGCCAGATTCTGATACCTTCATTCCTGCTGAGTAGCACCTTGCTCTGCAAGTAGTCCGATTGAATTGAATAGGACTGCTTGCAGAGTAAATTACTACTCAACATGAGTGAGGGTGTCAGAATCAGGCGTGAATGAGGAAATACTAAAAAGGTTAAATCAGGGGTCGGCAACCTCTGGCACACGGCTCGCCAGGGTAAGCACCCTGGCAGGCCGGGCCAGTTTGTTTACCTGCCGCGTCGGCAGGTTCGGCCGATCGCATCTCCCACTGGCCGTGGTTCGCCATCCCAGGCCAATGGGGGCGGCGGGAAGCCGTGGCCAGCACATCCCTCGCCCGCGCCGCTTCCCGCCACCCCCATTG
>NW_020664561.1:49527273-49549232 GCF_002925995.2 Terrapene triunguis
TCCCGCCACCCCCATTGGCCTGGGATGGCAAACCACGGCCAGTGGGAGTCGCGATCGGCCGAACCTGCCAATGCGGCAGGTAAACAAACTGTCCCGGCCAGCCAGGGTGCTTACCCTGGCGAGCAGAGCTTGCCGGCCCCTGGGTTAAATGTAGGTCCTGGCTAAGTGGCAGCTTAGGGGATGTGGAGTCATAACTATCTCCAAGTATTTGAAGGATGTCAATACCAAGGAGGGAAAAGAATTGTTTATTATCATTCAAGGGGCTATAATTAGGAGTAATTGGGTATCATTAGAAAGGGAAAATGCAGCCTGAATATCAGGTGGAATTTTATAACCATGAGACTTGTTGCTATGTAGAATAGTCATCCAGTGGGAGTGGTAGAAAGCCCGCTTTACAATTAAATTGAACAAAACCAGAAGAAAATGTATTGTGCAATGCATAAGTGTTTTTGTGGGGAAGTATAAAAGCTATATCATCTAGTCTTACTCAATGACTCTTTCTAATTTGATCCAGGTTGACATTCATCTTTGTGCTTTAATAAAATGGTGGGAGCTAATTGCTTATAAATGAACACTAGTCCACTTCCACCATCCCGCATCAATTACATATTCATCTGAGAAGCCAAAACTGCTTTTCTGGGAGGGTGTGTTATTTTATGAGTATTTTTTGTGTGTGGTTAAGGCACAGAACTGTGCACCTCTTTGCATCTCAGTTTCCTCTCCTGCAAATGAGACCTCCCTAACTCAAAGGAGTGTAGTGCGGCTTGGTTCACTGATATTCATAGTGCATTGAGGTTCCTGGGAGGATGTCTCTCTAAAAGTGTAAAGAGTATCCTCTCTATTTCTTCCGGGAGGTAACTTTTTTTCTTTTTTTAAAGGAACACTGTCAATATCTATAGACTTAAAGATATAGCAATTTAAAAACATTCACTCCCATCAGAACCTCCTGATGTCTTACATATAATCAGATTTCTTTTAAAAAGTATAAAAATTCTTTGGGTCCACAGCGGCCAAAACAGCCCCCATTTTTTGCTGTGCCCAGTGTTCCCTGCATGAAATAATATAAGACTTGTATGTTATCTTTCATCAAAAGATCTCAACGTGCACTAAGTTTGTGAGGTGTATAAGTTTTATTTTTGTCCGATTTAAAGGTGGAGAAGCTGAGAGATGGGGAAGTTTTGATTTGACCACAAGGTGACCCAGTGAGTTGCAGAGCTAAGGTTAGAATCCAAAATTACTCTGTTCTTTGCCAAAATAGGCGATGCTCCCTTCCTACACAGCACACCATTGCTGCATATTTATATTTAAAGTGTTGGATCATCTAAAAGTGTTGGTTGGCCTGCAACATCTAGATAAATAGTAGGTGGGAGGCGAGCAATGATGCAGGGATTGGTTTCCAAAGTACTGTGTACTGTAGCTAATAGCTGAGTCGGGGGGAGAAGGTGACTTGGTGGATAGTTTTGGTTTTTTTTCTGTTTAAATAGTTTCTTCTTTATTGTAGGATCTGGGGGTGGGTGGGTCACCCCTCCCCCCACCTCTGAGGGTGGGGGGCCCAGCAGCTCGGTCATGGGGTGCACGCCTGGAGTGTCGTCTGTCACCAGAAGAGGGGGAGCGGAAGCTGAGACACACACAGCCACGACAGCAGGGGAAGGGGGGCCCGGACTCCTGGGTTCTTCACGCCCCTTCAGAGGGAGCTCAGCTCTTCTGCAGGCCAGGAGCCTGTAGGCATTGGTGGGAGACAAAACATTGCAGGCCATATCCTGTGAACAAGTTAAATGGAGGCACTATTAGTTGGCAGGTAGTGTTTACAGGATCTTATCCTAATGTGGAACAAACTATCATTTATTTATTTCCCGTTCATGACATCTTGCCTTGCAATCCTAGGCAGGAGACCATCAATCGAATTAGATGTTAGAAATTTTCTTTTTTGCCAAATGCTTATTTGTTTTTAAATTGTTTGTACATAGCAGACAGGAATTCAGTCATTTAAATCAATTGTAAATTTTATATTTAAAAATTAAATGCACTGTAGGAAGTCTCCAGAAATGTTTTCCGTAAACTGCCTATCCCTAATAGGATATGTTTAGATTTCTGTTCTGTGTAGTTATGTTTTCATGCTTAAATTTTCTTAACAGTTGGTTGAATATACAGTTACATGCTATTTGAACTGTCTGTGTTTATGAATTTAAATCCTTAAAACTGGCTTGTTGCTTTAAGTCATTAATCATTTCAATAAGTAATGAAGCTTTTCAGGAAGAAAATTTCCATTCTGTATTATTTTTTAAGTCAAGTTTACATAAACAGGAATTCACAATTTATTAGAATTCAGTGTCTCAGTGGAATAAATTAAATTCTATTGCAGAGCAGTCCATATCAGTTTGAATTGAAAGAATAAGCATTTGTGGAAGATGATCTTTTGCAATGATACTGTGTATGTTTTTAGGATGTTTGCAAAGAAACTTTAGCTATAATAAGTGTGGCAGGTATTTTACTCTGATATATGCTATCGGTTTGTATGTCTCTTAACTTCTCAAACATAACTTTGAGGGAGCAGGAGTTTAGTTAGAGAATTTTGCGTTATGCAAAATGGAAGTATTACACTCGTCAAACATTTATTTGCTCTATTGTTTTCACATTTGATTAATATGAATCTATGTAAAAGTAGATGGAAATGTTGACCATATTATTTCATCCGGAATGTATCGTAAGTCTAGAAAAGATATGGCGATTCATCTGTGGCTGCCATAATTCATTTCTGCTTTGAGTTTATTAATACACAACAGAAATAATGGTGCAATCTTTACTCAAGTTAATAAGCCTTTCATGAGCAGTCCCGTTGGCCTCACTTGGCCTACTCTCTTATGTAAATGGTGCAGAAGAGTAAATATTTTGTGTTGCATTGCAGCTACTTTGTTTTCCTTTTTCTCTCAAGAAAAGGGAAGACTATAGAGGGATCTGCCCAAAGCGGCATATGCCGTGTTAATAGCATAAGCCTGCTGAGATGGATTTACCTAGTTAAAAGAAAAAAGATGATTAATAATGGACTATTGAGTTTACAGAGGCATAGTTAAAATAGACTAATGTGGCAGTAGTTTAGCATAACTTGAAAAACTCTGGATGCAGGGTTTTTAAAGAATCTTTGACTTGTCTTTCACAAAATAACTCTGCTTTCATATTTAAAGTATTGCACTTGTATAAACTAGCAAAAATAATTGAATGGGTTTTAGTAAGTATATAATTTTAAAACATAAATAATCACTGTCAAGTGATTAAAAAGATTAATCGTGATTAAGCGTGCGATGAAAAGATTAAGCGTGCAATGTTAAACAATAATAGAATGCCATTTATTTAAATATTTTGGGTGTTTTCTACATTTTCAAGTATATTGATTTCAATTACAACACTGAATACAAAGTGTATAATGCTAATTTTATATTTATTTTTGATTGCAAATATTTGCACTGTAAAAAAAGATAGTATTTTTCAATTCACCTCATATCTTTTGTTTATCATTTTTACAGTGCAAATATTTGTAATAAAAATAATATGACGTGAGCACTGCATACTTTGTAGTCTATTGTAATGGAAATCAGTATATTTGAAAATGTAGAAAAACATCCAAAAACATTCAATAAATTGGTATTCTATTGTTTAACAGTGTGATTAATCGTGGTAAATTTTTTAATCATGATTTTTTTTTGAGTTAATCACATGAGTTAACTGTGATTGACAGCCCTAATAAATATATAGACATGAATTCATATGCGTAAACTTACCTCGTATGTATGTATATGAATTCTTGTTATAAAATTTCCCACATACGACAGCAGTTCAATAATTTGCATTAATGATTGGGAAGACCATTGCAAATCCCTGAATTTTACGAATCAGGAAAGGAACAAATGATATAAAGGAAGGCTAATGCTAAAGACACAATGTGCTTTATTCATTTATTTTGACAATTATAGTTTAAGGTACATCTACACAGAAAAATAAATAAAACACTGCAGCAAGTCTCAGAGCCCTAGCATGAATATCTACACTGCTATTTTTAGCCCTGTGACCCTGAGTCAGTTGACTCGAACTCTGAGGGTAGTTCTGACTGCAGCTAGACACCTGCGGCTGGCCTGTGCCAGCTGGCTCGTACTCGTGAGGATCGGGCTCGGGCTGTTTAATTGTGATGTAGATGTTCAGGCTTGGGCTTCCAAGCTTTGCAAGGTCCTAGAGCCCAGCCTGAGCCAGAATGTCTACACCACAATTAAACAGCTTTTTAGCCTGAGCCCCATGCGCCTAAGTCAGCTGGCATGGGCCAGCTGCGGGTTTTTAATTGCAGTGTAGACATATCCTGAGACTTCGCACCACAAGTATTTTGCAGCATAGACATACCTCTAACGTACCATTTTAAAATGGTAGTGCAGTATAGTTCTTAAAGATGATGAAGATTTAGCAAAATAAGAATTCACTTAACCTCTTTATTATAGGGCTTGAAAATTTAACCTTTAAGCTAGGAGATATTAGGTAAGTCTAGCCAGGGTGAAAAATATGCTGCTAAACACCCTGCAACTAATATATCAGTCAACTCTCTATTTAAAACATTAAAAAAAAACCCGAAAAAAACCCCTTGCTCTGTCCCTCTTGCTTTTGTTATGCCTGCTTTCCTTTCCTGTCTTGATGGCACTTTTTCTTTCTTTAAGTTGGTCTCTTCCTTAAAACTGCCAACAAGATTGATACAAGCTTGTCTTCACTAGAATATTTGGTTGTACCAGGATACAACCTTGAGGAGCCTAGGCATGATTTTGCTGTCAGTGTAGATGAGGACAAGTAGTGTTTAACACTTGACTCACAATCAAGCGACAATTTTAAGCATTGTTTGCCCCCATTGTTAATGAATGCAAAGTCAAATTTACCATTGCAGTGTTGCCTGCTTATCTGAGTCTTGTGATATTTGGTGTTTTTCTTTAAGCTACAGCTGCTTCAATTAAAGGTATGTCTACTATGGCAGAGTTACATCACTGGCAGTTATAGCGCTGCTCAGAGAGCGCCGAAGAGAAACCGCTGTTGTGTGTTCACACTGTCAGCTGCCTGCGCAATAGCATGTTCACACTTGTGGCCCTTGCAGCGATATTCGGAGCAGTGCACTCCGGGCAGCTATCCCACAGAGCATCTCTTCCTCTTCTGCCGCTAAGAGTTGTGGGAAAGTGGAGGGAGTCGCGGGGCATCCTGGGTCCTGTCCCAGTACCCTGTGATCCATTGCTTCGCATCCCAGCAATCCCTGTGCTTGCGTCCGCATTTGGTGCCATCTTTCAATGGTTTGTGTACCGTGCGCTGTGCCTCTTTGGTCTGCAAGAATGGATCCCACACTGTTGACCAATATGCTGCTCGCTCTCACTAACATGTCATGAGTGGCAGTGGAATTATTCCTTAAACTACAAAGGCAAGAGGAGTTCGACATTGATCTCGCCACGCATAGTAGCTATGACACGAGATTGCTTGTGGCATTCACGGAGGAGCTGACCACAGTGGAACGCTGCTTTTGGGCTCAGGAAACAAGCACTGAGTGGTGGGATCACATTGTGATGCACTTCTGGGATGACAAGCAGTGGCTGCAGAACTTTCGGATGAGGAAAGCCACATTCATGGGACTGTGTGATGAGCTCGCTACAGCCTTGTGGCACAAGGACACGAGAATGAGAGCTGCCCTGCCATTGGAGAAGCATGTGACGATTGCACAGTAGAAGCTGACTACTCCAGACTGCTATCGATTGGTCGCTAACTAGTTCAGAGTGGGAAAGTCGACCGATGGACTCGTGTTGATAGAAGTGTGCAGGGCCATTAATTGCATCCTGCTCTGAAAGACCGTGACTCTGGGCAACATGTGTGACATTGTGCACAAATGGGCTTCCCTAACTGCAGAGGGGTGATAGATGGCACACATATTCCAATTCTGGCACCAGACCACCTAGCTACAGAGTACATTAATCGGAAGGGGTATTTCTCCATGGTTCTCCAGACACTTGTGGATCACTGTGGGAGTTTCACGGACATTAACGCAAGCTGGTCCGGAAAGGTGCATGATGCACGCGTCTTTTGGAACACTGGCCTGTTCAGGAAGCTTCAAGCAGGGACTTTCTTCCCGGACCCGAAGATCACCGTAGGGGAAGTCAAAATGCCCATTGTGATCCTGGGAGACCTCGCCTACCCCTTAATGCCATGGCTTATGAAGCCAGGCATGGGGAACCTTGACAGCAGCAAGGAGTGGTTCAACAACAGGCTGAGCAAGTGCAGAATGACTGAGTGTGCTTTTGGACATTTAAAGGCCCGCTGGCGCTGTCTATGACAATACTCCTATGCTTATAACCGTGTACTGTACGCTCCATAATATTTGTGAAGGGAAGGGTGAAAGCTTCACTCAGGGCTGGACCGCTGAGGCTCAGCATCTGGAGCCTGAATTTGAACAGCCAGAGACCAGGGCTACTAGAGGGATGCCTTGAGGCAGCAATTTTAAGCTGAAAGCCACTAATATTTGTTGCTGTGCTTGGGATGCTAGGAGGTGATTGTGATTGGTGCAGACAATGCACTGTGAAGGTTTAAGAAAATTGCCTGTTGCTTTGCAGGGCTCTTTTTGCTTTCAATTAAGGGAATAAAGATTGCTTTCAAACCAAAACAATTCTTTTATTTAAAAAACAACAACCAGAGGAGAGAGACAAACAAAGAAACACATCAGCACTGTGGATGATATGCGGGGGAGGGAGAGTCCCAGGAGGAGGTGAGGCCCTGGGACGGTTAAAGATTTGTGTATGTCCAGGAATCATATCCAACATTGTCCTTTGGAGTACAGTGCAGCGGGTACTGTACTTCAGCAGGGCCAAACTGCAGAGGGATGGGTGTTGAGTGCAGTGGATAGTGGGAGTCTGCAGGGCTGGACTGTGACGGGGCAGGAGTGGAATGCAGCGGGTACAGACTGGAGCCAGGAGGTTGATAAGAGTGTGTTGGCGGTGTCTGGGGGGTGCATGGGAAAGAATTGTGCGACAGTGGCTGCAGAGGAGGCCAGACACGAAGCTGCTCGGTTTGCAGTGCTAGTAGTGCTTGGAGCATGTCCGTTTGGCGCTCCATAATATTTAAGAACCGCTCCGTGGCTTCATTCTGGCGAGCTGCGTTCTCCTTTCGGTCCCCCTTCTTGCTGTCCTGCTACTCCTTCAATTCCTGTTTTTTGGCTGCGGCGTCATCATGACATCACACAGAAAGTCCTCTTTAGTTCTTCGTGTCCGCTTTATAATTCTGCGCAGCTGTTCAGCCAGCGATAAAGAGGGAGGCTGGGCTCCCAAGGTCATATTTGTGAAGCCAAAATGCAACATTTTACAGAAGCAGTATTGTTTGAATCAGTGGTCTGTGTGTTGCAGTGATTTAAAACACTGCCACTATTCACATACCTGTCACTAACTGGCTGATCCCAGGCAAGCACACATGAGCCACAAGACCCCCAAAATGGTGAGTAACCGCAGGGGAAATCAGTGTTCCAGGACCATATCTACACTGGGCATGTGGCTCTTGGGGAGAGCCAGCACTGTAGGGGAGGCCTTATAATCCTTACTGTCCCCACATTTTCCACAGGCTGTGTTCATTATGGAAGATATCTTGTTGCTGAGGGTGAGCAGGGAATCAAGGGAGGGTCTTCTCCAAGGCTGAGGCTTCCACCCTGGCCCTTTTTTTGCAGGTCGCCTATGTGCAGTGATGGCAGAGTGGCGCGGGAAAGTTACCCTTAATGGGGCAAGAAAAAAGCAGCTCTGCCAAAGAACCCGTAGCAGCAGATTGCCAAGTAGTTCCATGAGAGTTTCGTGCAGCTCTCTGAGGGAGAGTCCCATGAAGTGAGGGAGTCAATCAACACCCTGTTCTGCCGCTCAGACTAGGCGTGTGGTGGGACGCACATCATACAGACACAAGCCTGCTTTCTGCAACCCTCCTGCCCCCAACAACTTGCTTCAGCGATTCCCAAAATCAAATCCACTTACCAGGGGTCTTCTCTCCTGTTTGTGCTTCGCCAACATCCGACAGCTGTGACTGGCTAGCCTCCTCCAGGGTAGAGAAGAGCTCCTGGCTGCATGCATCTCTGACCTCCGAGTCGTCCTCTGCCTCTGGGTCCCCCTCCACATCCTCATCCAAGATTTCTTCCCCCTGGCTCTGTCCACTCTCAACTGGCACGCAAGCCACTGCAGTATCCACAGTGGCCTTCGCAGTGGAAGTGGGGTTGCCACTGAGTATTGCGTCCAGCTCTTTGTAGTACTGGCAGCCCGTGGGCGCAGCCCCAGAGTGGCGGTTTGCCTCCCACACCTTGTGGTAGTAGTTCCGCAGCTCCTTCACTTTGACCCTGGACTGCAGTGTGTCCTGGTCATGGCCCCTTTCTGTCATGCATCGTGAAATCTGTCCATAGGTGGTATAATTCCTACAGCTGGAGTGCAGCTGGGACTGGACAGCCTCCTCTCCCCAAATGCTGATGAGGTCCAGCAGCTCGGCATTGCTCCAAGTGGGAGATCGCCTGGTGCGTGGAGCAGGCATGGTCACCTGGAAAGATGTGCTGAGACCACTGCACGCGTCCCCGAACAAACAGGAAGGGGACTTTCAAAATTCCCAAGGAATTTAAAGGGTGGGGCTCTCAGTTGGTCACCTGAGGGCAGGGCAGTAGAGTTCAAACCGATACCAGAGAGGCGAGAACAGGCATTATGGGATACCTCCCGGAGGCCAATCGCAGCGCTGTAATTGACCAGTGTGTCTACACTGGCACTGCAGCCCCAGCGCAGGAAGCTGTACACCTCTCATGGTGTGTGTGTGGGGTTTTTTTTTTTTTTTTTTACTGTGCTGCAACTGCGCAGTTTCTGCGCACTAAGTGCCATGGCAGTGTGCACACCTCAGGAGTTGCACCGCAGAAAGCTGCTTTATGCACAGAAACTTGCCAGTGTAGACAAGGCCTAAGACATTGCAAGAGAATCTCACCTTTTATTTAAAAAAAAAGTTTCTAGCCCTCATGGTTATAGAAAACAAACTTGAAAATGTGAACCAGGTGTGGCCTAAACGGTCAAACTAGAGGGAAAATTAAAAATAAAAAAAGGGTTGAATTATTTTTGTCATAATTTTTAAGCCAATCTCATGGTCTTTTGATTCCTGACTTATGACTTTTTAATGCCTGGAGCAGTACTGAACATTGTGTTAGTTAATATGGTTCCCCAAGGTTGTATTCCACCATAACCTTATTTTCTAGTGAAGACAGGCTCTTATGCCAGTTGGTGAGATGGTTTTTGTCCATTGGAAATTCGGCTTTAACCATCAAATGCTTTTCATGTAAATCATGTGGTGGTTTTAAACAAGTAAACAAAACAAAAAAAACCTTTTAGTCACTAGAAACTTGGGCTGGTTTTGAACTGCTGACTTAAAGGCAAAAAGTTTTGTGCACCATTAATCAATTCCTCAGCCAATCCCTTTTAATTCATTTTAAGTTAAAATTTTCACCTGTGATGTGAAACATGACAGACATACTTTCCATTTAATTGTTCTCACTGTTTCTCTTTCCCATTTACTTTATATATTCCTTTCTTTCTTTTTCTGTTTGTGTTCTCTACCTCCTTCCCTATATTTTCTGTTCCACTCTTCCCCGTCTCCAAAATAATCTCTGTGCTCTACTTCTCTTTTCTTTCTTATCCCATTAATCTATACCATCTACAATCATCCCATGTACTCAATCATCAACCTCTTTTATGCAAAGGACTTTCAAAATTTAGCAGAACACCTAACAGCACAACAGCGCGAGGACTAAACTGAGGGGTGAGGGGCTATTATCCAGGGACAAAGCTCAGGTTAGAAGCCAAGGGTAGTTGGGATTCATACCAAGGTGCTCTCCCTGAGTCCTCTGAACAGAATCCTGTTTTGTAGCTTCTGACTAGCAAGTGTTGAATAAATAGATTCAAAACCCTTCCCCATGCACAAACCTGGCTGCTGAAAAAAGAGAAAATGCTTATATTCTTATTTTCCCCCCTTCCACTTACTCCAGAAGTTCCTGGGTACAACATAGGTGGAGGGAAATAAAGAGAAATCTCTTCTTCCACTCTGACTCCATTTTTAAGTCCTTCTTGCCAGTGAATAGATCCAGTGTCTGTCTCTGCTATTGCTCATAGTCTTCTTCAGCAGCAGCAGCATGAAATTCACTGCTCTGGGTAAAGGAGTCTTTTGTTCCCATTTTCCATTTTACTCCTGCTAAGTTTTTGTTTGTTTTTTGTTTTAAACCAGTTCCCCTTCCACTTATTTGCAATGAGATCCTCTCTCGTTATGGGAAGGTGGTTTCTGCCATTAGGATGATCCAGTTGGCTGTCAGTCTGGGCATGAGGCATGTCATGTCATTCTGATGCCAGGCTAATGTGGTTTAAAATAACCCTGACCAGCCCTTTAAACCTGGTTCTGAAGTACCATATTGATGGGATGTGTGGCAGCAATTTGGCTAATACAGACATGCAAGTAACAGAACAAGATAAATATTGGATTATATGATGTTTGCCACCACTTACAGTATTTAATGTTTGTGTGATGAGCCAGGTCATTTGAGGGCATCTCGCCCATGTACCATGAAATCTGGGGACACGGTAAGAATATGGGGCCCAAAAATAGAAGGGAGGAGGCTGGGGCATTACAGGGCCAACAGAAGTCCATGCCTGCACCTCTGGGATCCGCATTGCCTCATTGCCCTAGATGTGCTGTTCAGGGGTCAGCCCCCTGTTGTGACCTGATAGTTTTTGCTTGATAGGAAACAAGTCCCAGACACTGAGGAGTGCCTCTTTGTGAAACAAACAGCTACAAATCCTGATCCGCCTGGGACAGTTTTTAAAATGGCTAAGCTTTTGGGAGGCCCCTGAGTTGCTGGATGTGGCGGCTGATGGAGCCGTGCAGGCTCCTGGGGAACAGGTTTGTGCAGTGCTAGGTAGCAGCTCCATACCTGGGGTTCCCAGTGGTGCCCTGCTTCCCCCAAGTGAGGTGAGTCCACTGGCTTCAGATCCCACATTCCGTGGTGGTGACACTGAGTCTCAGCCTCAGGCTGCTCCACCGCCTACTCCTCTGAGGATGGATCTGATTGATGTGCCCGCTACTTCTCCTATGCCTGGCCCCTTTTTGAATGGGTATGCTGCAGCAGGAGCCCGATATTCTTCTGTGTTAGTGGAGTCCAAGGGAGATGAAGAAGATGATGATGTCTCTGACTTCTTGCTGGTCCCTGATGTTCTCACCAGTCAGCTGGACAGGAAGGGTGGTACAGCATGCAGGAGATGAGTGACTTTTGAGATGACACTAAAGGGAAATGGGGAATTGAGGTTGAGGCCTGTTTCCTTGATCTGCAGTGCTTTGTTCATTTGGCTGCTCTTGTTTTGAGCGATACCTCATTTGATAGCAGGAAATGTTTCCATCTCAAGAAGTAGGTAGGCAAGGTCAGAAAGCATGCCGGGACTGTTCAGGGCGATAAAACTCCCCTGTGGCTCATGTATCTCTGGGTCCTCCCACTCTGCATTGTTTCCCTCTGCTCTCTATCTTTATCCTTCTAACTTCTATGGTGCTGCTCAACCCCAGCTCTCTGAATATTAATGGGTACCAGGGTGGTTGTTGAAGGGCACAAGTTCTTGAGCTTCTCTGATAAAACCTGGCCAGTCTTTTTTGCAAGAGATTTGTTTGGATCCTGATGACCAGGAAGCTATCTGAATGAAGAGGAAGGGGAAGGTTGTTTGAGCCATGGCTCTGATGTCAGTGCTAGGGTGTCTGTACTCTTCTCCCAGAGTGCAGCTTTCCTTTGTGAAGGAGATTGTGCAAGGTCAGATCCTCCAGATGGAGGTGTGCATTGGTGCTGTGGTGGTTAGTTTTTTTTACTGTCTGTGCCCGTACTATGGGGCAGGCCCATGTTTCCTTTTTGCAGATACCCAGTTCCTACTTGGCTGTGGTCCTCAATGCTACTATTGTCTGCAGGGGCGGGGATGATGACTTCATCTGTATTATATATTGTTTTAGACAGGAGCCCTCCGGAGCCACACCCTCAGCTGGCCAAGGAGCTGTATTGTCTCGTGTAGAATTTTGGGTTATTGGATGACTGGAGGTTCTCTCACACCACTGTTAGGCAATACTTTGGCTCAAAGGCCACCCCAACCACATCTCTGGGGCTAGACTGGATTGCTTTTATGCTGTAAAGTCCAGCATGATTGTTCGTTCAGTTCTGCTTGTCTCCCACTCGCTTGGCTGACCATCACTATGTCTCTGTCAGTGTTTCTCTCCCCTATCCTGCCTGTGCTTCCCGCTGGTGTTTTTATCACCAAATTGTTTCAGGACCTGAATTTCACCCAGGCATTAGCTGTGTTTTGGGAGCATTGGCGGCAGCAGCAGAAGTCCTTCTAGGAGTCCTTGAGACAGCGGCAGAACATGAGAGGTCCAAATCCAATTGTTTTGCCAATGTTACACCTAGGCTGCTGTAAGGGCCTTGTGTCATGCTGAGTACCCTGGAATGGGACATTGTGGATCTTCATGGCAGCCTTGATGTTGGGAACCTGATATCAAAATATGAGCCTCCAGAGCGCTTTCTGGAGGAGAACATTGCAGGGAGCTCTGGTTTGGGCCCATTTCCCTCAGCTGCATGACATGAGAAATGTCTTTGGTTTGGAGAGGAACACTGTGGACTGTCAGCAGATTCACTGTCTCCAGCTGCCCAGGGCATGTCTGACATCTGATTCTGTGGAAATCCAGAAAGCATCTGTATCCTTCTGTAGTGCTTTGTACTCACTTGAGTCCTGTGACATGCTGGCAATGGTGGAGCTGCACCACGGGTTGCCCTGTCTCGCTAGTGAGGAACAACAATGTCTGGAGCCCTTCTGTCCTTGCAGGAGCTCTATTGTGGTCCAGCAGCTCTCTACAGGCAAAGCCTCAGGGATAGGTGGGCTGTTGTCTACATTTTAGGATCTTATTGGTCCTGATATTTTCCTGAGTGGTTTCTGGAGTGCTTCTAGAGGAAGGAGCTGTCCCTCAGTTGTCACGGGGCAGTAATTACCCTGCTGCCCAAGAAATGGGACCTCTATGATGTGCGGAACTGGAGACCTATTTCCCTTCTCTGTCCCAATTACAAGATCCTATTCTATCCTATTTGGATGCAGTGTTTCATTTTTTCCTCAATTGTTCCCATTTGATTAATCTTTTTGGGTTTTTGCGGTAGCTTTTCAGTTGCTGGGAACTGTTTTCCTCCAAACTTGAGTTTATTCTGGGAGTGCAATACACAGAGTGTGTGTGTGTATGTGTGTGTGTGTGTGTGTGCTGGTGTTACTGTATCAGGCCAAACTGGTCATTCTGAACTTTCCCAAGGACAAAGTGACAGGGGTAAAGGGGTGTGATGTGCTGGAGTTGTTCTGCATGCTGATCGTTGCCTGGCTGTGGGTTTGCTACCTTTTATAAGCTCACTTTGAAGTCTGGATATGTTTTGATTCACCTGATGTATTAATAATGTCTTGAGCAAACTTGATTCTGGTGACGCCATAGTGATCCATGTGTAATGTTTGTTTGGGGTGGGTTTATTGCTATTTATTCCTTTCTTTATGTATATTTAACGTATTTAATGACATTTTGAATATATTTAAATGTGATTTTTTTTTTTTTTTTACAGTGAATAAAGGTGTTATTCACATCTCTCCTCCCCCTCTCCCCTACCCTTCCCGTGCCCCAGACCTAAAGACCTTCCTGAATCCTGACAAACATTTCTTGGAAACTGATTTATGGAGATTAAACTGATACATCTGCACAAAACATTCTGGTTTCAATGAAAACCTATTTTGCTGAAATGACAGTTCTGACTGGCTCTAAGTTCTGAATAGGCACAGAACCTGCCCAGAGGTCTTTCTTACTGGTGCAGTTTATGTGCAGATTTGGCAAAAAAAGCACTGCATTGGTTCACACTCACTTCACATTTGGAAGGTTTTGTTCTTTGCCATAAGTGCTAGAAACTTAATTAAAAAACAATATAAGCTTTCGTTTTTTATGAATTGACACTAGCAGTTCATGGGAGAGGTCCTAAACAAGCCATTGTTTCTCTTGGAAGTACAGCAAGACTTCTTGGCAGAGTGAAAAGGACCAGTTGTCAACTACATAACTGAGTGGCACAGGGCACATTTTCTTCCTTTTCTTTTAACTATTTCTGAAAACATATTAAAGACGACTGGGGGAAACCTCTAACCAATCAAAAGGACATAAATGTAGTGGTCGGAATGTGTCCTTCAACCCATGTAAATTTGTTGTATCAACTATCCGATGCCACATCACAGTGAGAACTAGGGTGGCTGCATGAGCTAGAAACGCAGAGCATCGCTTAACATCGTTTCGCCTAAAGTCGCATTTTTCAGGAACATAACTACAGTGTTAAGCGAGGAGTTACTGTATAGATGTCTGGACTTGGGCTGGAGCTTGAGTTCTGGGACCCTCCCCCCCTCACAGGGTCCCACTACCCAGGCTTGGCTGGAGCCCAGACATCTACACTGCAGTTCTATAGCCCCTCAGCCCCGTGAGCTTGCTGATACGGGCCAGCTGCAGGTGTTTTATTGCAGCATAGACATACCCTAAGGCTTTGTCTACAGTCCAACATTTCTCAAATATGGCTGCATGTGGCCACCAGGGGCTTTTTGTGTGGCCAAAGATTCCTAGGCAATGATGGGGAGGGAGGCAAAGCAATGTTAACAAACATACAGATATCATTTTTCACAGAAACAGACTTGCTAGCTAGCAAGTTTAAAAAAAAAGCATAAGAAGCAACAACAACAAAACAAGAACGTGCAAATCACATTTGTTTCTATTCTGTTTAGGTCCAGTAAAGAATAGAGACAACTGTACATTATTTTTATTATTGAGTCTGCAATAAAAACCTACTTAAATAAATTATGATTTGGACGTGTATATGTGCATATTTATTTGTTTTTTTTTTTTTAAAGTTAATTAAGTATTTTAAGAAAAATTGTCAGAATGGCCACCAGCAAGAGTTGGTGGCTGCACTCTGAGGCCACCAAAAAATTTCTTGTGAGACCACCTGGTCTAGATGAGGATTTAAGGGAACATTGGTAGAAGGTGTTAGCCAGCACCTTTTAATGAATATATTTGAAAGTCTCTAGCATAGACAAAGCATTGCATACTCCTAATATGGGTTAAAATGGCATTAAAACTTAGGTTCCCCACTTCAACCTGACCGGTTTAGCATGTGTTACAGGCAGTGTGCCTTGTTTACACTAGGCAGCTAGAATGTGATAGCTAACACCGTCTAACAATGTACTTTTAAATCCTAGGCTAGACAAAGCCAGTAAACCTTCCACCTTCACTAGGAACTCAGCTTTGGGAGCAGTGAGCTTCAGAAAGGGCAAATTTTTATGCATCTAAAAATTATGATTTCCTTAAAACGTTGATAGAGGGTTACTACAACTACTACTACTCCTTTAAAAAAATAAAAATAAAAAGTGATAGTGAGTGCAGCAACTTGCCAAAAACATTACACCAAAAGCAAAGGGGGAAGAATTTATACCCATGATCCTTAGTTATGGTGTGAGAAAACAAAAAATATGTAAAACACTCTAAAAAGGTTTCTCTCCCAATTATTTAAATCATGGTTTTCTCACTGATGATGCCTGAAACCAACCTTTCCCTCTTCCCTGGGATGCCTGAAACTGACCTTTCCCTCTTCCATTGCTTGTGCACTGAGGTTTATTGGCTTCTAGCTAGAAGTGTTTCTACTCTGTTCTAGCATACACCTTTATTGTGCACTTATGCATTTTTCTTTGCTTTAAAAATAATCTCTCCCAAAATGAAAAATTAATATAATTTTTTTGTTCTACACATTAAACCATATCAAAATCTTTTAGCTAAAAGCTTCAATTTTTTGCTCATTTTTATCATAATATTTAAAGTGAGACAGAATATGTAAAATGTCAATAATTGTGGTAGGGGAGTGAGTAGCTTGTTTGTTGCTAAAGGCCTGATGCTGGGAGGGGCTGAGACTCTCTTTACAATCAGGTTCAATAGTCAATAAATAGGAGCAGGAACAGGGATGAAATCCTGACCCTAGTGTAGTGAATGGGAGTTCGGCTATTGACTTCAATGGGGACCAGGGTTTCAGACACTGAGGCTACGTGTACAACACAGAGCCTATGCTTGCATAGCTGTGTTGGTTAATCCCCTAATATAGATTCAGTGTACACTCAAAGAAGGACTATTTCTACTAGTGCAGGAACACCACTGCCTCAAATGATGTTAGCTACCTTGACAGAAGCAGGGGTGGCTCTATGTATTTTGCCGCCCCAAGCATGACAGCGGGACCGGCGGACCTCCCGCAGGCATGCCGCCGAAGGCAGCCTGACTGCTGCCCTCACGGCAACCGGCACGCCGCCCCCCGCGGCTTGCCGCCCCAGGCACGCACTTGCTGTGCTGGTGCCTGGAGCCGCTCCTGGACAGAAGCACTCTTCTGTCAACAGAGCTGTGTCTACACTGGGTGTTTTGTGAGCATAGCTGTCAGACTGGGGTGTGACTTTTTTCACAGCCCTGACTGATGTAGCTATGCCGATATAAATTTTAAAAGTAGACCAAGCTCCAGTTGACTTTTCAAAGAGGCCTGGGTTCAGATCATTTTTCAGAATGATAGAAGAAGTATTATTTTTTATGATTGCTTTAGTGTCTCCTATATGCTAGGCACTTCCCAAACACAAGATGCCGTTCCTGCCCCAGAGGGCTCTCAGTTGGAAAAGACAAGGAAAGTATGAAGAGTTGGGAGAAAGATAAAACATACGAAGGATTATTTGTTAAGTAGATACCATGTATGCTCACTGGCCCTCTATTTAGCCATTATCTGTTGGCTAGATAAATCTGTTCTGGTTTCTTGTAGACATAACAGTAGAAGTTGGACTGAAGGAGAGATGTAAAACTGTTCCTCTTGGTGGCTTCTTTGGGAACTTCCTGATTTTTTTCACTCATCTTTGGGAAAACTTCCTGTGCTGTGGCCATGCTGCTGGGTTTATGCTTTGGGAGGTGAATACAGCGTGTGGTTGTTTGTTTGTTTTTTATTTTGCATGTATATAAGGAAACTTTCAAAATATTGTAGTCTTTGTAATAAGAAATGTCAGTGTTCGTTTCTAATCTTTGGCTTTCTTATACTATGGGTATATCTATATTTTAATTTTACTGTGTTACAGATTTACTACGCTGATTAAACCTGAACGAGCTGGGACAAGTGGAAAGACTGCTTGTCTAGGTAAGTTTTCAGCACACACCCTTTTCTGTCTTTGATTGCAAAATATAAAAAGGCATGATATTCAATTTCTCAAACCAAGTTGCCTTAATTTTACTCTGGAGTAAAATAAATAAAATCAGCATTTATATTTGGCTCTGAATTTGAACATTCTTGTTGCTCTGGAATAGTTTGCGTATCCTACTTGGTTGGGAGGCAATAGTAGCGACTGAATCTCTTTTTATTATGAAGAACCTACTAAACAAATTAAATGTATTGGATGTTCATTCTTTCCTCATATTTTCCATGCTTTTATCTTCTCTAATTTTTCCATTTTCTTCTGTTCCTTTCTCATCTGTCTTTTCCCTTGCTTCAGCCTTTTTCATTTTCCTTCTTTAGTTATTCCCTCATGTCTTCCCCCTGCAAAATATCCTGTCACACATCCACTCTCAATCCTTTTTCTCCCTTTTGCTCTGCCACAATCATCCCTAATGCCCAGCAACAGTCCAGTGCTTACAAGGTGCAGGAGAGGTGGTGCAGGGGAGGTGAACAGAATTATGGATGGCACTTCCAAGTCTAGGTCAGTAACTGCCTGCATATGGTAGCATGACAGCCAACCTTCCTGTAGACTTGCCACTTGCAGCAGCGCTCAGAGTCTCAGACTCTGCTCACATCTGATTGTACAGCCTTGTCTGTGCTATGCAAACTTTCTAAAAACTTTCCACGATAATTAACACTTGTTTAGCTTCACTGGTGTTAGCATATTAGGAGACTTGGTATAGGTGGGCTGCTGGCATCTTTAACATCGTGTCATAACTCTTCTCAGAGCAGCTCTAATCAACACTTGTTTGTTAATAATAATTAATAATAAAAGAATCAGCAGCAGCTGGTATCCTATCATACTAAGACTTCCTGTGATGCTAACACTAGCGGAGCTGAACAGATGTCAGCAACGATGGGAAACTTTAAGAAGATTTTCATAGAATAGCAAGGGCCTATGTCTGAGGAAGAGCTGGCTCATAGGGTTGCTGATTGTGAGATTTAATTGAGTGGGGATATGATCACTCGGTAAATCTGTGGCTGGTCTCTGCGGTGCGCACATGCTTCCCAGCTCACTGTCAGTTCCAAAAATTCAGTTATTTATCCAGTCTACTGGGGTTTACAAAAATCAAGACTAAACAATGTCTTCTGTAAAACCGACAGGGACTTTGTCAGTTTTCAGGGATACTTGGTTGCCCATTTATTTATAAAACCCTGAAACTGTGTGTTGTTAATTCAAATAAGTACAGGGTGGGTGTGATCATGGTGGACATGGTGGGGAAGTGGGTAGGCAGAAGTTGGCAAATGGTTTTTATGGGTACTATTTTTATTAGGGTACTATCTTGTGTGAAATCAAGCACTCAAATAATACAGTGATGGAGGCCATATAAAAACCTAGATACATTACGCATTATGGACCATACCTCCAAAACCAGCAGTGATGGCTGTTCTGGGGAGGCGGATGACAGAGAGTAAGAGAGCATGCGCAGAAGCAGGCATGTCAGACATCTGATCAATACCAGTTCAGCTTGAATAAAAATGTAGTGACCTGGACCATACTTCATTTTTCTGTGTGCTGCTCTGATGCGTGAATTTCAGGAAACAACGTCCCTGTTTCAGTGTTTTTAATGGTAATTTCTGAGCGTCATCTGCTACTTTGGATAGAGTTCTTCTCCCAATCCGACAAATGATGCTCCTTCTGGTCATAGGCGCCACTTCTCCTGGCGCTGGTGGGTGCTCGCGCCCTGACTCCACACCTGCCCTGCCCCCTTCTGCCCCTGCCCCGCCCCTATTCCAACCCCTTCCCCAAAGTCCCCACCCCAACTCTGCCCCTTCCCTGCCCCTATTGGACCCCTTCCCCAAATCCCTGCCTCCTCCCCTGAGCGCGCCACGTTCCCCCTCCTCCCCCCTCCCTCCCACAGCTTGTTACACCGCAAAACAGCTGTTTCGCGGTGGCAAGCCTGGGAGGAGAAGCAGGGACGTGGCGCGCTCAGGGGAGGAGGCGGAGGTGAGCTGGGGAGGGGGGGAAGGGCGGGGAGCTTGGCTGCTGGTCCACCAATTTTTCCCCGTGGGTGCTCCAGCCATGGAGCACCCACGGAGTCGGTGCCTATGCTTCTGGTTTGCTCATTCAGTTTACTGGCAGTCAGTCAGTTGCAGATGACTTCCTGATTTGTCTGCTAAAATAAATTTATTTTGTTTGACAGTCTTGAAATACAACACTTCTTTCTGTATGGGTTTCTCTTCCTTGTCACAGAACCAATAAAATGGTCAAAAATAAAAGCTTTGATAAATTCATAAAACCTGGACTTTGCATTTATGTAGTGCCTTCCAAACAAGGACCTTGAATACTCGACAAATAGCTTCCCGTCAACCCTTTCAAGTGGATGTTATCCCTGTTTTACAGGTTAAAGAATTTGCCCAAGGTAACACACCCACTGTGTGGCGGAGCTGGAAACCGAACACAGATCTCCTGACTCCTATTCTGGTGTTTTGACCACAGGACCATCTCTGCCCTACATGTTGTAAGGTAAGCTATTTTTGACAGAGAGAAAGACTTCTTTATAAATTAAAGTTGTTTATACGTACTTTTAGATGATCGGAAAACTTTCCAATTGTAGATTAGGCTGACAGCACCATCTGGAGGGTAATTGGTATGTTCCTTAGAGAAAGATTTAGAGAAATCTCACTACAATTTGAGGAGTACGAATTGTTCTTATAAATGACATTTTGTTGATATTACCTGAATGAGATAATTTACAGTGGTTTCAAAGTAACTAGGTCTAGGGGTCAACTTTCACTTTGATACTTTTATTTACTGTAATGGTCTGAGTTTTCGGAATGTGATCAGTAAAAATGGAGGGGGAAAAAGACCTAATTTTCTCCACTATTTGCACCTCCACCAAACAGTTGTGCTTGACAGAATTGCACATGCCATTCATCCCCCAGACATGCTAAAGGACAGCTTGACCTTAAAAAGCCTAAATCACAGAAGTAGCTCCATTAGTCAGTGGGACTACTTGCATCAGAGCTACTCTTGGGAGTAAGGCTTTGAAGAATCCAGTCCTTAACTGAGTATCCAGTATGCTGAATCCTGTTGAGAAAATTGGAAGTAAATGCCTTATGCTTTCCTTCACTTCCTTACACCTGAGTAGGGTTTTTTATGCTATTCAGGAATACCGCCAAACTAAAAGACAGGTAAAAATGATGCTTAATTTTTTTAAATGTACTCACTCTGAATAATCTCTTGAAAGCAAGAATCTGAAATCTGTTTCCTTATAAAAAGGGATCTCTCTCACTGTGCACATGCACTGAACTGATTGACTTTGGAAAAGTTACTGCACCTCTGTGTGCCTCAGATTTTTCAATCTATAACATGGGGAACATGATACTTTTCCTTCATAAGTGTTTTGAGATCCACAAATGAAAAATGCAATACAAGAGTTAAGTGTTGTTGTACTATTTATTATGGAAGTGGTTGTGAAATGTATTAATATACATCAGAATCTAAGCAAGACGTAAACAGGGGTATTCCAGTCCCATGCTTAAACCACTGACTTCAACTCTCTTTTGTATAAAACCATATCTCAGTGCATTTATTTCCGTTTCACATTGCATACTGAAATTTACAGTCTTTTATACTGTACAGTACATATTATATTAGACTCGAAATCCTTTTGGGACAATCATAGGACATATGAAAAATAATTTGTGCATGTAAAATTTTTCTATGAAACAGAAAATGGAAAATCTTTAAAAGGTGCAAAACAGCAGGGATTTTCTAGAGCTTTTTTTATTTGACTATAAAAGCTTTACGTTGAAAAGCGTGCATTCAAAAAAATCGGTCTACTCAATCCCCACTAGTAAACCATTGGCATTATTGTTAATAATCCATTGCATTGGTGTAGCACCAAGAGTCTGGGAGGAGGGGTGAGGTCAGCCCTGCTCTCACCCTGTTATATGGGGTAAAACAGCTGGAGTGACATGAAGGGGCTGTAGAAGTCCTGGCACAGGCAATGCAGAAGACAGCCAGAAGGCTACCTTCTGAAGACTCCACTGCAAACCCTGTGTTAGGGTGGGATCACAGCATGCAGCGTAGTAGATTCTAGGCAGCACTGTGGCCCTTAAGACAACTAGGGAGGCTTCTGAAACTTAGGCCCCAAGGGCTGTCTTAAATTACTCTCTAGGACCTGTTTCAGAGTAGCAGCCATGTTAGTCTGTATCCGCAAAAAGAACAGGAGTACTTGTGACACCTTAGAGAATTTGTTAGTCTCTAGGGTGCCACAAGTACTCCTGTTCTTTTTTCTCTAGGACCTCTGTCCCCCAAAACGATGCAGGATCAGGAGGGCAGAAAGGTGGCTCAAGGCCACCTTAACTATTCCCTTCCCCAGGGCTGCGTGTTCTGGCACAGCACAGAATCTCACCCTTAAGCTCCATTGTGCTAGGAGCTGTACATTCATATAACAGACAATCCCCTCTCAAATAGCTCATAATCCAAGTGATTGTAAGGCATCTTCTTTTTTAATCCATGTTTTGTTTTAGCATCATGTCCTGTATTTCTCGATGAGGACAAAACTTTACGGTTTCTTCTCAACACACAGTTTTTCTATTACACTAATCTCTTTAATGTAACTCAAAATAAAAATATAAAATAATAGGGTTACCATAT
>NW_020664561.1:49549632-49575341 GCF_002925995.2 Terrapene triunguis
TGCTGACAGCACATATGGAATGCCTCTAGCCGCTCCAAGTGTGCTTGTAGGAAGTGTGACACTGGAAGACCAGATGTCAACTCATGTCAAGGCCCCTGGGCCTCACTGAATATTGACAAATGTATAGCTGGAAACCAGTCTGGCTCAGCTGTGTGTGAGTACTGTTAAAACAGATTTTAGAGTTATAAGAATGTGTTTAGTCTTTATAAAATGTTTGTAGGATGCTGTATGTAGTTATCTTATAACCTGGGATACAGATATAAGTAAGATAACATTTAAGTGTTCGCAACTGTAAAAATGTTTGCTCAGGCTGTAAACCCCCACAGTCAAGTGAGATACTAGTTTACCACATGAGGTGTCCAGGGCTGCCCGGGGGGGGGAGAAGGGGGGCAAATGGGGCAATTTGCCCCAGGCCCTGCAGGGGCCCCCATGAGAATATAGTATTCTATAGTATTGCAACTTTTTTTAATGGAAGGGGCCCCCAAAATTGCTTTGTCCCAGGCCCCCTGAATCCTCTGGGTGGCCCTGGAGGTGTCATCTTCTCCCCGACAAAAGAAGGTCAAACAGAGAAGCCATTGTGGAACATCAGTGGACAAAAGACTTGGTTGATTGCTTCCCCCACACCCATGAAGAGGGTATGTGTGTACAACCCCTCATCCCATCTCTGCTTGAACGCTGGGTGAGGGAATAAAGATCCCTGTCTAGGAAGAATTGTGATGACTATACTGCTTGTAATTTGGAGACAGCAAAATTTTTAAGCATAAGCAAGGGATCCCCAAGCTGCTTGGCTTGGTTAGCCCTAAAGGACATACAGAGCTTGCATATTATACCAGCTAGTATAACCTTTTGGAACTTAAGACTGTATCTTATTTGTGTATATATGTTTACCTGCTTTAACCTTATAAATAATTATCTTACTACTTTTTCTTAATAAATCATTAGTATTATAGGATTGGCTACAAGAGTTGTCTTTGGTTTGAGATCTGAGGTACAATTGACCTGGAGTAACGTGAATATTTTTGGACTAGGAGTCACCTGAATATTATTGTGATTTTTGTTGTAAGGGGCCATCTATCACAACAGCAGACTTGCCTGGGTGGCAAGATAGACCAGAGTGCCCAGGAGGATTGTCTATGACTCCACGTTAAGGGTATTATAGTGCTTTAGGAGTTCACGCTTATTACTGGGTTGATGAAATCTAATTATAGAATTTAAAACCAGTTTGGGGTTTGCACCTTGTTCCTTGACAGTCTGCCCTGAGATTGGCATTCATGCTTGTGAGCTACTCAAGATAGCTTGACAGGAAGGTCCAGGGTTCTGACCCATATTGCAATACTGGTAATACACAGGTTTGATAGATCCTGAACTTTGTTTCAGTGGAAAGACATTTTTTGCACCCATCTCTCTCACCTCTGCAGAGCAACAGTCTATAGATGCAGTTGTTCGTCCATAAGCCATCTCAAGGCCTCCTCCGTTACACTGTGGATATCATCCAATTCACCTTTCAATTCATATTTGGGTCACTGCATTATGATGTATTTGATGGTTTGGATATTCTCACCGCAGTCGCACGAAGGGGATTTTCCACTTGTGTATCAAGTAGCCTCATCTTCCATGGTTTGTTCAGATGAAGTTCAGTGTGGTCCAAAGTCTGTGTGGCATGTCAAAACCAGGAGGGTGGCTTGCTGGGTAAGTAGCAATGTGTTTGTTTGAAATGGTTGATGAGGTTCCAGACACTTTGCCATTCCCTGGCCAGATCTAGAGACATGAGGTGGTCATGTGTGGTGCACAGTAGTTTTCATGATTTCAGGTGTTTTGGGGGCATGTTATCCATAACCAGTTGGATCGGAAGTTCTGGGTAGTCTTTGGCACATTTAAGTTCTCATGCTGTGGCTATATCTTGGCTGATAGCTGGATGTTCAATGTTTGCTAATACAGAAAGTCACAGTAGAGGTGTTGATTTTAAAGTTCCCATGATGATTTTGCATGGTTTGATTCAGCTGCTCATCCACAAGTTGGGTATGGCAATTTCTTGTCTACACTTGTGCACAGTACTCTGCAACTCTGCCGAGACCAATGTTCATAGCACTGAGGCAGTTGATTCCCAGCTTGTTCCCACTAACTTCTGAATAATATTGATGCAAGTCTTACCTTTAGAGGCTACTTTCTTGAGGTGGTCATGAAAGGTCAGTGAGCAGTCAAGAATGACACGGAGATATGTTAGTTTTGGGTCATAACAGTTTCACGACAAAACTCAACAGTTAGTGTTTTGTGTGATTGTATTGTCAAGTGGGGAAATAGAAACTACTGACTTGCTTGGATTTGATCTCATCTTCCATCTTTGGAAGTACTCCATGATCGTATCATCAGATGTTAAGGTCACTTCAAGCTCTTTAAAGCTATGGGCCTAAGTTGCAAGTGCCAAATCATCAGCATACTCAAACTTCTGAGCTATCATTTCAGGTATATCGCTCGTGTATACATTGAAGAGTGTCGGAGCATGAACAGAGCCTTTTGGTAAATGCATATGCTAATTGTTGTATTTCAATAAATGCAGCATACTGCCTTTTTCCCTTTAAAAAAAAAATGGTATGCTTCTTATAAGCATAGCACAGGACTTGGTTGCAGCTATTTCTGTGCAATCAAAAACCAGCTTGCTACTTGGGTAGGCTGGCATCCACAGTGGACCTAATTCGTTTCAGAATTATATACTCCATCAGCTTGTAGGTGGTGGTGGTCAAGAAGGAGATTTGGCCTATTAACTAGAAGAGTGATCTGCAGGTTTTCCAGGCTTTAGGATTGCAATGACCTTGGCTTCTCTCCACATGTGAGGAATTTCACCAGTCTCCAGGATGTTGGTGAAAAGCTGCATCATCCATTTCCATGTGTGTGGACCTAAGTTATATAGGAACTCCGGATAGATACCATCTTTTCCCACTGCTTTTCCCAATTCTATGGCTGCAATGGCTGTGTCAATTTTCTTACTTATGGATGATCCAGACCGTTGGGATGACAGAGCACATGTGGACATCACCTGCTGAAATTGAGGCTGGACTTGTTTACTATGTTTGTCACTGCATCTGTAAGTGAGAGATGCAGGAGGCAGTGAGACTTATTTGTCAAAGAACATCCTGTTTGCTGTGACTATTTGAACTATGCTTGCAGCCTAGGTAGATGAACTAGTTGACAGTCTCCACAGTACTTGTCCCCTCTTGAGTTGTGTGAGGGGAGGAGGGGTCTGATGGCCCACTTCGAGATTCTGGGAAGCGACTGTTAAATTGAAGGAGTTGCTTTTAAATTGGCTAAGTCTACAGGAAAGAAGCAGATAGTCAGTTGAAGGGGGAAATACTGAATTTGGGGTTGTCATCAGAGAATTTTCCAATTCCAAGCCTATGCATAGGGCATTGGACTGTCTTTAATAAGGCTGAGATGGATAATTTTGACATTTTTGACTAAACTGGGTATGATACCCTTTGTGACCAGTAGGGTGACCTGACCAGATACAGTAACTCCTTGCTTAACGTTGTAGTTATGTTCCTGAAAAATGCTACTTTAAGCAAAATGATGTTAAGTGAATCCAATTTCCCCATAAGAATTAATGTAAAAAGGAGGGTTAGGTTCCAGGGAAATTTTTTTCCACCAGATAAGACTATATTATATAATGCACAGTAAGTTTTAAACAAACAGTTTAATACTATACACAGCAATGATGATTGTGAAGCTTGGTTGAGGTGATAGAGTCAGAGGGTGGGATATTTCCCAGGGAATGCGTTACTGCTAAATGATGAACTAGCACTCGGCTGAGCCCTCAAGAGTTAACACATTGTTGTTAATGTAGCCTCACACTCTACAAGGCAGCACAAATGGAGGGAGGGGAGACAGCATGGCAGAGAGAGACAGAGACACACACCCTGTGTGTGAGAGAGAAGCGCATTGCTCCTTTAAGTACGCTGACACCACTCTAAGTACATTGCCTTTTTAAGTAGATCAGCAAGTTGAGACAGCAGCTGTTGCCAGCAAGCTCCTTCCATCCTGAGCCCTGTTATGTCCCCCCGCTCTGTGGAGATGGGGTTGTGACGGGTTAGATCACAGAATGCCCACTTGGGAGCTCCCACCTGATGTGCCAAGACTACTTCTGCTCCTGATTTCCTGCCCCGTCAGCTTAGGACTTCAGTGCCTTGCCTGGTTAAACCAGACTCGCTAGCCTGCTGCAAACCCAGACCCAGGTCTGAATCTTGTCCCCAACAGCTGTAGTCTTACCTGAAAGCAGCTTACAGAAGTGTTCCTGCCTTTAACACTCAGATGCCCAACTCCCAATGGGGTCCAAACCCTAAATAACTTCGTTTTACCCTGTATAAAGCTTATGCAGGGTAAATTCATAAATTGTTCGCCCTCTATAACACTGATTGAGAGATATGCACAACTGTTTGCCCACCCAGGTATTAACACATACTCTGAGTTAATTAATAAGTAAAAAGTGATTTTATTAAATACAGAAAGTAGGATATAAGTGGTTCCAAGTAGTAACAGATAGAACAAAGTAAGTCACCAAGCAAAATAAAATAAAACACGCAAATCTATGTCTAATCAAACTGAATACAGATAATCTCACCCTTAGAGATGCTTCAGTAAGCTTTTTCCTCAGACTGGACACCTTCCAGGCCTGGGCACAATTCTTTCCCCGGGTACAGCTCTTGTTCCAGCTCAGGTGGTAGCTAGGGGATTCCTCATGATGGCTTCCCCTTTGTTCTGTCCCACCCATATATATATATTTTGCATAAGGCGGGAATCCTTTGTCCCTCTCTGGGTTCCCACCCCCTCCTTCTCAATGGAAAGACACTAGGTTAAAGATGGATTCCAGTTCAGGTGACATGATCACATGTCACTGTAAGGGCTTGGCTACATTGGTGCTTTACAGCGCTGCAACTTTCTCACTCGGGTGTGAAAAAACACACCCCTGAGCGCAGCAAGTTACAGCGCTGTAAAGCACCAGTGTAAACAGTGCTGTAAATTAATCCCCTCGTGGAGGTGGAGTACCTGCACTTCAAAGCGCTGTCGCGGGAGCGCTCCCATGGCAGCGCTTTGAAGTTTTGAGTGTAGCCACGGCCTAAGACTTCAAGCCTTCATTCCTCCCAGCCTGACTCACAGGAAGGCTTGCCTGCAAACAGAGCCATCCACAGTCAATTGTCCTGGTTGATGGGAGCCATCAAGATTCCAAACCACCATTAATGGCCCACACTTTGCATAATTACAATAGGCCCTCAGAGTTATATTTCATATTTCTAGTTTCAGATACAAGAGTGATACATTTATACAAATAGGATGACCATACTCCGTAGATCATAAGCTTTGTAATGATACCTTACAAGAGACCTTTTGCATGAAGCATATTCCAGTTACATTATATTCACTCATTAGCATATATTTATAAAATCATATAGAGTGCAACGTCACAGGGGTAAAGTAGTGGGGGGCAGCAGCGGGAAGGAGGGGGACATTCTGACATTAGCATCCCTCTTCCCCCTCCCCCCGCACAGCAAGCAAGAGGCTCCCGGGACCAGCTCCAAGGCAGAGGGCAAGAGCAGCACCACGGCAGTGGGGGGAGGGACCGCTGAACTGCCGGGCAATTGATAAGCCTTCTGGGCGGCTGCTGCACAGGGAACTTAAGGGAGCGGGGAGCTGATGGGGGGCTGCTGCTCCACCCTGGTGTAGACCTGGGGGTGAGCAGTGGGGTTTTGATAGCATAGGCAGGTGCCATCCCCTTAGCTCTGCTGTCTTTGTTGGGTCCTGGTGCTGCTTCAACTGTGGCAATTACTTTTCTCCCCCCCACTTGTGCTGCTAAGTGTCGTTGTGCCTATTCTGGGCCTAATTACCCCACCTCTCTTTGTTCCTATACATTAGATTATGAAACATCTCATATTGCAGTGCCTGGGTAGCTAGACTATTTTGTTAAGGAAGCAGACAGCAGTGAGGGGCCTGCCCTCCAGAACCCCAGCCATCCAAAGCAGTGAAGATGAGACTGGCTCAGCTAGCTAGCAGTAGGATGCTTGCCCTGTGGATCTCCAGCCCTGGAGCACAGCGAAGGGGAGAGCTAATCATTTAACTGGTATTACAGAGCATGCATCCCTACCCTAGGGATGGATGGCATCTTGGCCGACACACCAGGGAGCAAACTGAAGACCTCCAGAACTAAAAGCATGAACTGCTATAGCTTGAGCCAAAAAGCTAAGGCTCTGTAACTGCATCTGTAAATTGACTTGTGTCCTCTGCAGATTGCACTCAGTACACTTGTCAGCAGTGTTCCTCTTCTCCTTAAGGTAGCTGATGTTAAACAAATAAAAAATCAAAGCAATACCATGGAAAAGGCGGGAGTGATTATATCAGATCAGGAAAAATCACATTTTCCATAACCTTCATGACTGCCTGAGACTTTACACAGAGCAAAATAACTTGAACGCTTGTAGTATTTTAGTTCTTGTCAATGTTTAAGTGAAACAGAAAAAAGAGCAATCATTTTAATGCATCAAAATGCCATTCACAAATGCACAAAATACTGTGCATCATAGAAGATAATGTATCACACTTTTGCTCTCCTTTGTGCTGTAAGTATTTACTAGCTTTGCAATATGCATTATATTTAGTGACATTTTATTTTTGCAGAAATCCTTTAAATAAGTCCTTTTCAATTAGGTCATCAACTTGACCTCACACTGTTGTGTTTAAATCTTCAATGACTTTGAAATTTTAAATAGACCGTAAACAAATAAAACCCTTTTTATACCCATCATTGGAGTTCCTGGTGCATGTTTTTATTTAGTAGGTCTCTTTTAAGGCATGATCCTGCAAACCTGAACATGCTTAACTTTGTGCATATTAGTAGTACCACCGACTTTCCTGGGAGTACTTGTGCATAATGTTTTTTCAGTCTTGGGGCCTGCAAACTCAGGGCCTATGACCTCATCTGGCAAGGATTAACTCTGTTTTTGTGTATTGCACAGCATTGAGTCCAGTGTTGGTGTTAAACAAATAACAAACTCATTCAGAGTTTAGGACCCTTAAGGGAGGATCTGCAGAAGGACTATCACTTCAGGAATAGCCTCACTGGATCACCACAGGCTGCCTGTATGGAAGCTTATCCATAAAGATGTGTTTGGGCTTCAAAAGTTCAAGGAGTCTAAACATAGTCCTTTAGGCAAATTTCAGTGCAGGGAACCAGGCAATTCAGTAGGGTGGCAATGTCAGGAATTCTTACAAGGTCCTTCAATGGGTAATGCCCTCAGGGACCTGAAAGCAGTCAAACTGGGTTGTGAAATTTCAGTTATAGAGACATTTAAATACCTGTACACAGCACAGGTTTTATAGGCTGACCAGTTTTGTTGGGTGCTCAATCGCTTTGAAAATCAGGCCATTTATTTTAGGTGCCTAACTGTGGACTTTGGTGCCTAACTTTAGCCTCTCAAGTTTGAAAATTTTGGCTGAGGCCAATTTTTTTTAATTACACAACTTATTTTAAAATAGCAAACCTGGTCTAGAACAACCAGAACCCCCATAGCTAAATTAACTAACCAGCACTCAAGTAACACTTCTCCCTCCCTCCCTCCCAACAAACCCCATACCTTTTAAGCCCCCAAATGCCTGAAAAAATAGTTGTCTTGAAGCATGCCTTCCAGGGAATAAACTTGAGCTGTTTCAGACCCAGAGGCTCAGGTGAATTCCAAAGTCCAGGTCCTTTCATAAAAAACACATTGAAGACTTTCCCATTTTAATCAAGATCCCAGCTCAAGTGCCTCCAACAATTGTAACTGTGGCAGACCCTCAAGAGAAGCAGGTGGCTTTATAGCTCAAAACCAACATCTGAAAGGAGCAGATGTATTGTGAAACATAGCGTATAAAAATGACACCTCCTTACTCAACAGATCTGCTTTCTCTCAGTATTCAGAAGAAAAACGGATGATTTAAGTGACAGTAAGTTCACTGCTTTTTACTCCTGTTAGCTCAGAAGAGTCAAAGCAGCGAAGGAGAGACAGAGCTGGATTCTGTTCCTCCTTGTGTATCATCTACCAATTTGTCTACAAATTTCCATGTAAGGGCAGTGCGGTTCACATGAGTCACTGAGAGCATAATTAGAAGATAAGGTCATTGCACAGGTATCCCTGAGGGCGCAACTTAAAAATGATGAGGTGGTACATATGTAATTTGCCCTGCAGAACCTTTGTTGCTGGTGGTGATAACCATCTGAACCCATACTGGGGAGTTTGCAGAGCTGGCAGTTTGAAAAAATGTTCACTTGTAAAGTGAGCACATTTAATATGAAATCAGAGACCATAAACATGGAACTCTACAATGTCATTTTTATAGTCAGTTTTCAGATCAGAAATAGAATGTAATTACCACCTAAAAACTAATAAAGAACTGATGCAGAATTCAGAGTATTGGTGTAATATGCTGCTGATACACTAGGCGGCAGGCAGGTCTACCTGATCAAACTTTGGTTTCTGAATAGTTGCTAGGTACAGTACTATGTAAAGCATAACAGTAGTCTAATCTTGAGGTGACAAAGGCAGAGCAGGTGGTAGTGAAATCCACATTCAACAGAAAAGGTGTCTGATTGGATGTGGAGTTCCAAAGTTGTGGTGTTACACACAGAGAAATGCCATCAAAGAAACAAGAGATACTTTTGAACATCACATCCAATCAATTCCAAAGCTGTCATGTTACAGACAAACGGAAATGCCGTTGAGTGTAATGCCAGTCATCTTCATATGGGTATTGTGAGAGTTAATTTAATCATGTTTGCAAAGCACTATGAAATTCTCAGAAGATATTAGTTAAATGCAAAGATTATTATAATTTAGTAGTAGTATAATAAATGTATGCAGTTGTAGGAACCACTAAATATGTCCAAAATATTAGAGGCCATGTTGAGGCCTGTTTAAAAATTGGGTTCTTAAATTCTAACGAAGGTTTGTTTTCATTTGTTTTAATCTTAGTTGTATGGATGTTGAAAATGTGCTGTGAAAGGTCACTAAATGCATTAAAGAACTGTGGGAAACATCACCTGCTTTGTTGACTTTATTTTCAGGTGAATCACCTTGATGCAGGTGAATCGTTTATGGAAAATCCTACGTAAGTGTGGGGAAAATGTTATGGCAAAGTGATATTTACATTTAGCTGCCTTGATGGTATGATTAGTAGTTGATAATGCAAAAATGTCAACATTCTGCAAAGCATGTAGCCATATTCAGGCTTAATATTTTTCTATGGAACGGTTAAGAATCATTTCTCTTCTGTTTATGCTTTCATTAGCTCAGAGTGGCTACAGCAGTGAGTACATGCCAGACAATCACATCGTGCTGAGTAATTTAAGACCTAAAATGGCATGTGGATTACCTTATATGGCATGGCTCAGAGGATGGTTTTAGGTGGGTTTTTGGTTTAAGTTAAAGGTGATCTTCTAATCTAGACTGTAGTTTCTCTCTGGAAAGTTAGATAAGGTACATTAAAGATCCATCAGTGTATTAGTAAATTCATCCTGTTTGAGATATACTAAAGGTTCACATCCTCATCTCAGTAGCAGAAAAAAATGGACTGTACACATTTTATAAGATGAAGAATTAATAGAAATATGTACTCTGAGAAAGTATGAGCAAAGGGAATATATAATACTTTACTGCAGCTCTGTAGTTAAAATAGATCTTAAATCCATGTTTCTATGGTAAATCTCCTTTTGAAAGGCTTTTAGTTCAGCTGTTTAATTTACTTTTGACCCCAACAAAGTGGTTTAGCAGGATTGTTTTCTGTGTTACAAAAAGAAAAAAAAAGTCTGGCAAGGAACGTCATTTGCCTTAGCATTTCTCCCTCCGGTGGTGGGGGCCTGGAGTAAATCAGTTCTACTCCAGAGGTTTTTAATTCTTCACTTTAGTTTATTTTTCAGTATTTACAAGGTGGGCCTCAGGGTAGGCCTGAGTAGTTCTCTTAAGCAAAAAACAAATTCACAACGCACAAAAAATACGTATGTGTCCCTACCCCCTCTCCAGGGTGTTGCCTTATTGTGCTGGCTTCTGGTCACCAATCCTTTCCCCAACAGACGTTAACTTGATTGTTTCCCCTATAGAAAGAACAGACTTCCACCTAGGAGCAGCCTTTTCTCCCTCCTGCAGCTTGTTTCCTCATCCCTCCTCCTCTCTCACCAGAAGAGAGATTTTTAAAGGTCACTCCTGGTGGCCATTAAATTGAACTCAGGTGTGTCTAATTAACCTGAGATGATCTCATTTCAGCTCATGGGGAAAAGGGCCTTCACCATTCAAGGCCTGATATACCAACCTTCCAACACGCTTATAGCTGTCAGTTCTGACTTTGTCACACAGAGCAAGTGAAGTATATTGGAATTCCAGAGTTTGGTGTTTTTTCCATTGGTTTTCATTATTATGATTTAAAGAGAAACTTATTTATGATGTATTAGTATTTATGATGATTGCTCAAATAAATTTGTTAGTCTCTAAGGTGCCACAAGTACTCTTGTTCTTTTTTGCGGATACAGACTAACACGGCTGCTACTCTGAAACCTATGATGATTGTGTATATAGTATTGAGTGGGTGCATATTTATAAATAAAATGTAAAGTTAATTAAAATATGCTCCTCTTCATTAACATAAACAGCATGATGATGCATTTTTTGCATGCAGAAGGAGGCTGTGGGCTCCATAGTTTGTTCCCCATGTCCCATAGAAGCTGCACCACCCTGATTCCACAAGACTGAGGCTCTGTTGTTCAGAAGGTGGTGAATTGGGGGAGCAGCCACTCTTTGGGGCTTGCTCCCTGTAGAAGTGCATAGATCTCTGAGCAAAAGTTAATACTACTCCAATATCACTAACTCCTGTTTTATGCCTACACCTTTCTCAGTGAGGAGGGATTGCCTACACTTGGGTAGAGGAGCCAATAGCAGCAAGGCCAAGGTTGTGCACTGTCATGGGGAGCCCTGCAGTATCATTGAGGGTTCAGTACACCATGTGGGCATCTTCTTTTTCCCACAGTTCCTGGGATTTGCACAATTTGAAGGCAGTATCCCCTTCCACCGTGCAGCCCCTCAAGTCTCAGTGTATTCTGGGGTGTACTCAAAGGACACCTTCATCCCAGAGCTTCCTGGCAATTCTGCTTCCCCTGTGGTGTTTCTATAGGAGTGTAGGGTATGGCCTTTAGTTTTACTTTGGGCTGGTATTACTTTTTGTATAAAAACATTACTTAGAAACTTGCGACCACACATAGACTGTGACTTTGGATACCTGTTACAGTTGGCCTCATACTGTGGATTGACACAGTGCATGGTGATAAAATCACCATTAATTGGTGTATTAAGATTACACATGTTAAGTACTGTAATGCTCACTGTGGTTCTATGTTCAGGCTGGTTTATTGCTGGATCCACATTGTTAAGTTAGTCAATTTAAAAGCAGTTCTCTGTCAAAAGAAATAGTGGCAAAATACTCAATATTTTATTCTTAATCTTTATTTAGGTCTTTGTTAGACTAGAATTTTTCATGTATTCTTTTAAAACTAGAGCATCAGCTGAATTTATGCAACTGTAGTGAATAGCAAATTATCTACAAAGGAATGCTGAGATGGAATTCCCTTGTGTACTTTTACAGGAGTGAGTTAATTACACTTCACTCAGCAGGTTGTTCATAAATCCTAGATCTAAGAGTCAGTAAAAAAAGATAGATTGGCCTTTAACTATCCCAGCTGGAACTCGGCTTTAAGACTGAGCCATATACCTGCTCTTATAGCACTGTGTCTTCGGCATTTAAAGTCTGCAGAAAGAAGCAGGATGATGTATTGAAAATAGTTGTGTGCGTTCTAGTTGGGGAGAAAAGTTTTAACTTTGTGTATGTGTTTTTCTGTTATCGCTTGTAAAAGGGAGAATATGCAGAACACACTAAATGCACATTAAAAGACACATTTTCCCCCTTTTTGTTAAACCTTTCCTTACCAGTGTAATGCTCTCCTGGTAGAGGTCATTGTAGATGTGTTTGTTTAGTCTCTTGCTAAATGAAGAGCTTTAGCACAGTGGATACTTCTGTAGTTTTGAAATATGTAGAAGAGGGCAGGTGATTTTGCTAGTTTCTAGTGCTGATTAATTTTCCTCCACAAATGTTGTTTCTTTTCTGGTTTAGGTAATTTATTTTATTTTTCAAAAGTTCTTATTTTTTTAAGGGAAGAACTTCTTTATGACGGATTGATGCAGATAACAACTGCAGTGCAAATATGTGACTGTTGTGATGCTGCTTTCTGAACTCATCCATTGATTTGGTTTGTACTCAATCGCTGAGTATGGCTCCATACAAAATCTGCTTGACCGGTATGTCTGTACAGATGTTTCCTGGTGTCCAGGTTTGACCTTAAACATCCAACTGTATGCTCAGAAGGGCTTAATATTTCTGTAAATCATGAGCCCTAGCGCAGGTTCTTTTGGAGCAGGGCACTTTTAAAAAAAGGCATTTTCCCAGTGGGTAGTTGATTCCATCGTTCAGCCATAAAGCGAGTGTGGAGGCAATAAGAGAAAACAACTGAGCCAAGGGAAGAGACAGCAGGGTAAAAAAGGACAAAAGATGATAGAGAGCGCACAACAAAATAGAAGATGCTGCTCTGGGGAGTAGCTGGAGGATTAAGGTTGTTTAGGATCCATGGCTCAGAAGTAATGGGAGCATCAATTCAACAGAGTGGTGTGAGGGTTCAGATTGTGGGTATAGGGTAGTCACAGTTTAAAGAGGCCAACTTGAATGATTTCATTGCTGATTGGTTTGATGTCGATTTGCTCCCCAAAAAGAAATGTTCATCGTCAAATTGGAAGATGAATTGTCTCTAGAGCCCTTTCAGATATCTGAAATGTGCTCTGTCTTTAACACATTTGACAGAAAAGGTTACAGATAAACCTGATTATCTTATTCCTATTTGTAGTTTGTAAGTAAGGCCTGGTCAACGCTAAAAAGTTAGGTTGACCCAGCTACATTTCTCAGGGGTGTAAAAAATCCACACCCCTGAGCGACATAGGTTAGCTGATCTAACCCCTGGTGGTGACTGCACCAGGTCAATAGAAGAATTCTTCAATCAGCTTAGCTACCGCCTCTGAGAGAGGTGGATTACAGCCCTTCACTGATGGGAGAACCCCTCCCATTGCAGTAGTGTGTGTCTACACTGAAGTGCTACAGCGGCGCAGACAAACCCTAAGACAGTTGAGTGTCATGGTAGTGTTTAGCCTGGATTTTTAGGCGGAGCAGGAAGGGGAGGGATGCTTGCACTCCACATCGCCTTCTCCTTGAATCCTTTCTTCTGCTTCCTGTCTCATCACATACGTTCAAGCTCCTCTTCCACAAGGCTCTACGTAATCTTGTCCCTACCTACATCTCTGCTCTCTCTTCCTATTATCCCCATCTCACTCCCTATGCTCTTCCCAAACCTCTCCCTACTCCTCCCTCTGTTCCTGTCTCCCAATCCCAGCTTCATGCCTTCTCTCTTGCAGCCCCAGGAGTGCAACAGTCTCTTTGTTCCCTGCCACCAAGAGTCCTCACTCTCCTTCAAATTCCTCTTTAAATTCCACTTCAGAAAATCCTTCATCTCATCATTAGTAAATACCAGACCCTCCCTCTCTTCAATTGTTGTCCTTAACCTATGGTTAAATAGGTGGCAACTTGGATTACTGCTCCTGACTGGCTAAAACTTGCACGCATCGTATAATTTTTGTTAACCCCACTCACTTCTTTATCTCATCTGCTTCTTATGCCTAATATTTTAGGCTATGTCTACACTACAGCCTATGTCAGCAAAACTTATGTTGCTCAGGGTGTGAATAGTCCACCCCCCTGTGTGACATAAGCTTGGGTGCACAGTGTTATGTCGGCAGGAGAACTTCTCCCACTGGCATAGCTTATGCCACTTGTGGAAGTGGGTTTTTTAATGCTGACGGAAGAGCTCTCTCCCATTGGTATAAAACATCTTCACCAGATGTGCTGCAGCTGTATCAGTACAGCTGTGCTGCTGCAGTGATGTATGTATAGACATGGCCTTAAATTGCAAGCTGTTTGGGGCAGGGGCTGTCATTTGCTATATGTTTGCGCAGCATCTAGCAGAATGGGGCTTTACGTGGCTGACATCTAGGTATGAACACAATATTATGTTAAACAATAACTATCTTGTGTAGTTTGTATACCGTGAGGTCTTTGGGGTAGGAAATGTGCCCTACCTATGGTCTGTAAAGTTCTCTCTAATTTTACACTTGCATGTAGATGTTTTATAATACAGTGATGCCAAAGTTTTCTTGATGAGTAGAAAACAATATGTCCATATTGAAACAAGCTTTTGAGAATATATTTAACACACCCATTCTTTCCAGTGACACCACGTGCAACCCAAACCACTACCAACTGCAATACTTAAAATGGGGATCAACTCCCTCCCCCCAGTGTAAGGCGAATCTAAGTGTAGCAGGAAATGACAGATCAATGGGTATCCTACTGAGAAAATTACTAGGAAGACTTGGAAACTCCTGATGTTTTTGTCCTTGTACTGTAATGCTCTACCTGCTGATGGGAGTATATGGCTGGTAATTGGAAGCATGACCTATTTCTACCTCTTTGAGGAGCTTTTTAAAGAATCATTTGCTTAATAGCCCATTAAGAAAATCCTTCTCCTAAACTTTGAGCACAAATAAATATATAAATTCTTCAGAGTTGTGTTCAAAATGTATATAAAATTGCAAACAGTTCATCACCATAGTCTGAAGTAGAGTGCAAATACTACCATTGAGAATTTTTGTGACCATTTGTGTAGTGTAGATTCCCCTTGACTCTGAAGGAAAAGAAGATTATTGGGTAGTATTTTGGTTGTTTAAAACGCCTCTTAAAATTAGGAATTTATGTAGGCAGCCAGCCCATCTTTAAAACCACAGAGCTAGTCTGTATTCTGTTCAAAAAAATCTGCAGAAGAGGTCTACTCAGTTTTGGGAGGACTATGTAAAGTAGTGCTGCTTCTTATGTTTATTTGAAGATGGGGGAAGAAATAGTATAGGTTCAGTACCAAATTTGGCAATTTAATTTCCAAAGGGCATGAATGTCTTGTATGTCTGAATTACCAAAAAGCCTAACTATTTAAGAAAATGGACAGTGGAACTTATTAATAAGGTCATTATTAGAATTTTCTTTTGTCCAGTACTTTTTAAGGTCAAATTTTACAATGTAAATCCAGCGTAACTCCATTGATTTAAATGGGATAAACTATTTTTCAATGAAGCTAATCTGGATTTACATCAGTGAAGCTGAGAGAAAAATTTAGCTCTTAAACTTTTTAGTAGCTGCTCTTTGACATATTTTTCTTTTGGCCAAGGAAGATTTAATACAAAAGGTAGAGAAATCATCGTGTGTATTCCATTTTAAGAGAAAAGATTTTCCTTTTTTTCCCCCCCTGCAACTTTTTTATTATTTGTATTGTTGTAGCAGCTTCGAGCATTAGTCATGGATCAGGATACCATTGTGCTATGCACTGTACAAACACAGGACAAAATTTTATAGTATATTAAGTAAAAATTGAGATGCATGGAACCAAAGTTCGGATTGTATTTATTGGAGTGGAATTAGGCTCTCTGGGAAAGGACTTCACACCATTTAGCAAATACCTCTTCGTTACTCCAAACATTTTTTTAAAAATATACAACCAATTTGCTCTGTTAATAACCAATAAATCTTTGAATATGGATATAATGTACTTAATATCAAATTCAGTGTATTGCTTGTCCTATCTAACAGCATGTGTTGCAGGTTAGCAGCTGGAAGTTTTGTCTTAAACAAAAAACAGCATGTTCAAATAAGCACATTATATTCTTGCAACAAGGGACCATGTTTTTGCTAGGCATTTGCACGGTGCCTAGGACAATGGGGCTGTGGCCCGTGACTGGGACTCCTAGGTGCTATTGTAATACAATTAATAAATAACTGACCTAGAGAATACAACTCTCAATCTGGCTAGATTCTTTAAATTGTTGGGGAAAAAAATCTGCAAGAAGTCCAGTTAGGACCTGAGTTCTCAACCTCAGGCAATGTAATTGGACCACATTTGAATAGAGGCACACTCCCCTGCCCTTTTACAATCACATAATATCCTTGTGGCAACAACAGCAATTGTTTGTGTAAAAGTATTATGTTTAACTTGTCCTCAGCAGTATTTTAGTACAGTCCTTACCTTAGGCCTTAGTTCCTCCTGTGCCACTGACTCATTGGGTAGTCCAGTTCCTTCACTGATTAGTCACTTGCTAGTTGTGGTATTTCCCAAGTGATGCAAGCACACTCAATATCCTATCTCTTGGACTTCTGCCAGTTCTTCCTTGGTCTTCCTTGATTTCTCTTTCCTCCCTCGGTACCCAGTTGAGTGCTTGTTTAGCATGTACGCCATATGGAAGATGGAAGACATGTCCCAACTACCTGAGCCTTCTTTCTGTGATGATTTTTTCGAACGTCCTGCTCTCTTAGCCCCCTTACTCTCCCATTTGTTATGTTGTCTTCCAATGAAATGTGTAGCCTCTTCCTCAGCCATCTGTGATGGGCAGCCTCCAATCTCTTTTTGTTAGCGATTGTCATTGGCCAAGTCCCTGCTCCGTACAGTAGCATGCTCAGTACAATGCATTGTATAATCTGACCTTTAGTTTGGTGTGGAGACCTCTGTATGACCAGATATTGTTTATCCTCCAATAGTGGTGCTTGCTTTCCCTACTCTCATATGCCTATTCTTTATCACAGCCACCTTCGAATGTCATCACACTCTCCAGATAGCAGAACTCTTCTACCTGTTCAATTTCTGTTCCACCCACATACACCTTTGCATCCATTGTCCTACCTTCATAAATCGGTTTCCTTTACATTTATTTTCAATCCAATTTTTGCTGCTTCCTGTTCTACCTCTGATGCAAGGACAGTCATTCTGTTCCATTTTAGACTTAGTAAAGTAATGTCATCAGCAAAGTCAAGGTTATCTAGCGCATCTCCGTTAACCCAGGTTATAGCATCCATGATATCTTTTGTTGCCTGCTTCATTACCCAGTCTACTGCTAATCCAAAGAGGATTGGTGATAACTCATGCCCTTGTCTAACTCCAGTCATAATATCAAACTACTTTCCAAAGCCTGTGTCCAGTCTTACAGCACAGTTGCTGATTTTATGTGTGCACGCATATTTTTGTTAACCATTCAGCCATTGCATTCTTCACTTCCTTCAGAACTTTTGGGTGTACACCAGCTGGTTCTGGTGCTCTTAAATTTATCTGTTTGCTCCAGAGATTTATTTTTAACACCTCAATCTCCATTCAGTTCAAAACATCCACATATGATGTGTATGTTGGGTTTTTTGATTTGCAGACATAGTAGCACATAAAAAATGCATTCTCTGCAATAATTACACTGGTATTGGCCTGTATGACTAGTAATATCCATTGATCTTTTTCAAATGCATTGAGATTGCCTGAAGTGTGAAATACATTTATCCAAATAAATATGTTCTTTGTTAATGTTAACTTTTCCCACTTTCTCTTACTGTATGACTTTTACATTTTCTGATTAAAAACTAAAACCTGAAGAAAATGGCCTTTAATATTCCTTAGCATACTTTTTTGCTGAGTTAATTTTCAATGTTGGTCTATTTTTATTTCTACTATCTTCTATGGGTATTATTTCTCTTATTAATAGTATTAACATAAGAGAATCTCTTGAATGGGAGTTGGTGGCTTTAAAATTGTCTTACTAATTGATTTCCCTGCAAGTAAAGTATTATTTTGAAATTGCACGTGACTACTTCTTGCAGAAAACAGCCTTACTTTCCAGCACAGGACCTGAGTCATACCTCTCTAGTGCTTCTTTTCTTTCTCTGATTGTCTCACAGTAAGATGAAATAATCTATTTAATGAAGGGGAACACGGCCCTATAGCAAAAATTTCTACAAAAAATTAATAATGTAAACTCTCCACCCACATAAAAGGAAAAATTTTATAATAGCTGTGCCTTTTTGTTCTGCTATGGTTAAGGTTCTGTCAGTATTTCCATGATAAAGTCCTAGTTTTAGGGGCTTCGTCTAAATATAAAAATTCACTGTCAAATTTTACTTGTAACATTTCTAGTGAAGGAGGAATGATTTGTGTAAATTAAAATAAAAGCTTGTTGAGCTCTTTATAACTGCAGAACCAGTAGAAGTGAACAGTTTAAGATTCTTTTTATATTTATAGAAGAAAAATTGCTTTAATTTATAAATAAAAGTCTGATCCTGTGGTCCTTAGGCAAAACTCCTCTTTGAACTCTTTGGGAACTTTGACTCAGTAAAGAATGTAGGTTTAGGCCTGTAAAAGTAAAGCAAGGCCTGACAAAAATTAAAAGAAAATTTCAGTGCAAACAGTTTTTTTTTTTTGTTAGCAAAAGTCAGGCTAACTGTAACCCTAATAACGCAAAACTTGTAAAAGCAAAAATTATATAAAACAAATTTTAAAAAACTGTATAAAAAGTTGTTGCGACCTTAGATAAATAAAATATAAACTAAAGTCTAAATAAATAAAAAAAAGTTATCAAAATAACCTATATATAAACAAAATGCAGCTGTTGCTCATTATTGTTTGTAACAAAAGGTATAAATGCTTGCTGTAATTGTTTACCGTAGAGAGACCTGTCTAAAAGGGGGAAACCCTGTGTCCTAGTGCACTCTCTCCCTCTATGCAATTGCTTAAAAATAAAGTATCTGACTTTGTTGCAACCAACCAAAAAGTGAGAACTGTGTTTTTCTCCAACAGGCCCTGATTCTTGTAGTATAAATTCTAATTGCTTTTTATATGGGGGAAAGAGATATATATGGGTTTTTGAGTAAGACCTTAACAGAAGTCTTTTCTCTATTTCTTTAAAATTGCATTTTATTTTCAAATTATGTTTTTAAACTTAAACATGCTGTAAAACCAAGGCAGTTTGTTATTGTACGTGAGTTCTGGCTTTCTAACTCCGTAAGCCAACTCCTCTTTTTTTAAATAGTTGCAAGTCACTGTCCAGTAATGTTCCAGTCTCCTGGCTCAGTTCACTGGACAGTGGTGTAGCTATGTCATGTGAGTAGTTTTACTGGCAGAGCTGTAAACATGTCAGCTCAGGTGCTGTCTGGAAGATAGTGTCATAAGAACTTTGGTTTGGGCATTGTTGTAAGTTTCTGGTAAGCAATCTCTTAAAGATCATATTGCTCACACATGTCTGGTACAAAACAGCCAGTGTTCTCATGGGACTGGCTTCCCTTTTGTAGTTGCACAACAGGAAATCTGAACTATTATGAGTTCTTTAGACTGCTAACTACAGCTTATTTTGTGATTGTGTGGAACTAAAACGTTTTCACTTAGGCATCAGTAAGTGTAAGATTTTAAACTAGACTAAGCTGTTTTCAGTGTTAAATTATTTCTTCCCATTTTAAAAACTCTTCTTCCATATTTGTGATAGACTATATAATACATTCCTGAATGACCAATGTCACTTAAAAATATCCCTTATTGAGCTGGCTATGACTATCTTGTATGTGAAAAATAGCCTGTTTGCTGTGTACGCCTTTAAATATGGTGAGTCAGCAGATGGTTAATTCACCAACCACCGCATAATAAACCAAAACAGAAAGTCTCTTGATTTTTTAATTCTCAGCAGTTTTCAGTTAGGATGTATTTTCCAAAAATAAAAAGTGCACCTGAAAACACTTCACCACCACCAAAACCAGACATCCTGCTCAAATAATAGCATTCTGTTTCCCAGCCAAAAAGAAAAATATCTACCTTGTGAATATTTTTCATATGCGAGTTGTCACTGTGACAGTGTACCCCATAAGGCTTTATGGGGGGGTGCTCATAAATGTATGTATGATATAACTGGAATAGAGTTTTGCTACAAATGCCATGTAACATACCTATGTAAAGGTTATGATCTACTGGTTATGTTAATCCTAGTTGTATGCAGGCGCCATTTGTGTGTTCAAAGTTTATGAACATTGGCTGTATAATTGCTTGATTTCTAAGTAGCCTTAGTTAGAACATTTGGTCACTTCTTGGGAAAGGAATGTGAAAATTAGGTGCTCAATCAGGAAGCACTTCTAGATGCTATTGTATTACAAAAAAATAACACATTTAAACCCTTGAAAACAAACTGTTCCAAAGGAAGCATTATCACTATTTGGGTTTTTGTCTTGGAAAGATTTTGTGTTGAGGACAGTCAGAGCTGAATAGGTTTCTGTAAAATGGAGTGTTGTAAATTTGAAAAAAGTCTAGGGTCAGGTCAGTGATACAGTAAACTCTGGAGATGAGGGAGCAGCCTGTACTGCAACTAATCAGTTAATAAGTTTTTTTTCCTATCACAGAATTTGGATGAGTTCCTTCTGGTAGTGATCTGTGTTTGAAAGGACTGGCAGTGTGTGCTGTCTGCTCTGCCTTCCAACATACAACTGTGAGAGATGCATTTTCTTTCCAAATTGCACCATCTTTTCTCCAGCTCTGCTAAGGAAAGCTGAAATACAGAAACCCTTGATGGAAATACTTTGTGAATTGGATAGTACGCAACCCACGGCCAGTTCAATTCTGAAAATACTGCATGCAGTGTCTGCACTAGAGACTATCCTAATCTTTGAACTGGCATGATGGTTTATAGAAGAACTCCTTCAGTCATATTTGCTGAAAGTCAGCCATTTAGAGTGATAGCATCGTTTAAATTTATTCTGTTTCATTCTTCTCTAGTCTCCTTTTCCCTGATGGAAATAAGGGATGTACTAGAAAAGTAGGTCAGTGTTGTGAAAGCAGGTGATTATTTAAATAGCTAGATTCATCTAGATCTGTGAGATTTATGAATGTGTTTATTTTTTAACATGCATAATCCAGGAAATAAGTTTGAAATGATACTTGGAAATCTGTTATTTAATGTCCCTTCTGCCTGCTTTTCAGTGGGCAACACTGTCATTTTCTAATGAAGCTAACCACCAGCATGCTAAGTAGAGTCCTTCCACATTGTGCATTTGGCTTTCTTCCAGCTGGAAAAGCTTTTGTATTGTGTGTAGCTTGTTGAAGGGTGACAGCATTCATTCTAAAGCTCTATACTCTGCTGTTTCACTTTTCTATGTTCTGCTTATGTGCAGCATACTCCTGCTCCCACTGAAGTTGATGAGAGTTCTGCTACTGACTTCAGTGGGAATGGCAGCAGGCTTTTGATGATCTTTGCATTGTCTCCTGATTCATCGTTGTGATTATACAGTAAACGCTGTGTTATCCGGCACTTTACCAGCTGGAAAGCTCTATAAACTGGCATTTCTGATCTTCAGTAGTGTTGCCAGGTGTTCTGTTTTCGACTAGAATTCCTGGTTGAAAAAGAACCCTGGCAGATCCGGTCAGCATCACTGACCGGGCCATTAAAAGTCCGGTTGGCACAGGGTCGGCAGGCTCCCTACCTGACTCCACGTAGCTCCCCGGAAGCGGCGACATCCCTACTGCTCCTAGGCAGAGGAATGGCTCCGGGGGCTCCATATGCTGCCCCCGCCTTGAGAGCTGGCAGCCGCGGCCAATGGGAGACTCAAGTGAGTCACTGTATGTAGTCCTTCTCTCAGGTTAGCAAGGGGAGATAGTGAGACCAAGTTTTGAAAAGTCAATTGAAATAGCGATCCCAAGGGAGAAGGGAATCCTGCAAACTCCAAGCCCTTATGTACGGTAATGAACCTGATCTTCTGAGATGTCAAGTATCCTTAGTCTCCTTTGAATCAATGGAAGTTGAGGGTATTCCTTACTCAGCAGGATCCATCCTAATGTGAGTAACTGTGGGGAGTAGGAATCTATCATCCATATATGTTAGAGCATTCCTCATTTTAGTGTCTAATTCTACACTTATTTTCTCCGAACCAGCAGCATAAGAAGCAACCCCTGTTATCCCACATATACACACAACTCCCCCAAGGGTGCAGAAAAGAAATTCTAAATAACCAAGCCAAATACAAAATTGGGAGAGTGGTCTGCCAGGTAGATGTGTATGACACAGATAAGACTCCACTTTGTTCAATCCTCTGAAGTGCACTGCTCCTGATTCATGTGTATTTGGCAGAGTGCCAACCATAAGTGCTGACCAAGCAGACCCATCAGTGTGATAGCAAGGGCAATGCCATTGCACTGCAGGTGGGAATCCAATGAAATAGCCTCTTCACATGGCCCATAAAAACAGAGGGACTGGACAAGTTATAAAAAAAGTGCCCTGGTCAGAAACCAGGCTGCTTAATCTTGTACCTGATTCAGCCAGCGTTCATGGCATTACTGAGTCAAACTGGTAATGGACAGTAGCTTGATTATAAAGACAGCTGTTACCCACAGATATCTTAGTGCTTATCAGTGATACAGCAGTTCAGGTGGGTTGTAGTAAAACATACTTTTCTAAAGTATATTTAAATGTGATGCATCCTGATGCTGTTAAATGTCTGTTCTCCTCAGCACACACCCAGAACCCCCTTGTCACAGGGTAACTGACCCTCTGATGGGGGTCAGGTCTCCAATTACCTGTGACAGGCTCCACTAAGGAGAATGAGCCAATCCAGATCCACCTTTGAATAGTTAATTGCCGAGGTGGTGGCAGCAGTTAATAAGCTAAGGAACACCTGGGCTTAATAAAGGGTTGTGAGGGCTTAGTTAGGAGGTCCCAGAACACAAGAAGATCTTGAGGAGAGGGATACTTGGAGAAGCTGGTTAGGGAGCTCACCATGAAAGGGAACCTAGGAAAGATACTCTAAGAGGGAAGAGGTTCTGAAGGGGAGAGTTGAGTTCCACACCCTAGAGAGAACTGGCCCCCAGTGCAAGGAACTTACCAGATGTTGGCAGGTGGTCCAGATCACAACAGAACTAACTATACACCACTCCAAAGAAGAGTAGCAGTGGTTTGATCTCTGGGGAGGCTGAGAGTCCAGAGAGGGAACCCTTCCCCAAGTGATAACAGTTAGACTGCTGGTGTGCAGAGGCCACTGCCTGTCATGCTGACCAACGTTGTCTCTGTGTTTCCTGGTAATCCCCGTCTGTCTGTATTCATCTGTTGTCTCATGTCTTATACTTCTTAGAGTATGTCTAACACCTCAAGCAGGACAGCACGTGCATAGGTGCCAACTTCTCCTGGCGCCGGTGCGTGCTCGACCCGCCCTCACCCCGACTTCACCCCTGCTCTGCCTCCTCCCGCCCCCATTCCAACCCCTTCCCCAAAGTCCCTGCCCCAACTCTGCCCCCTCCCTGCCCCTATTGGACTCCTTCTCCAAATCCCCGCCTCAGCCCTGCCTCTTCCTTGCCTCCTCCCCTGAGCGTGCCGCATTCCTGCTCCTCCCCCATTCCCCCCCTCAGCTTGTTATGCCGCGAAACAACTGTTTCGCGGCGGCAAGCGCTGGGAGGAGAAGCGGGGACATGGCACGCTCAGGGGATGAGGTGGAAGTGAGCTGGGGCGGGGCGGGGAGCATGGCTGCTGGTGGGTGCAGAGCACCCACCCATTTTCCCCCATGGGTGCTCCAGCCCTAGAGCACCCACGGAGTCGGTGCCTATGAGCATGTGTGTGCATACTCAAGATAGCTTTGATTGAGAGAGCTCACTAAAGATAGCAGAGTAGCTGCTGCAGCGTGGGCTAGCTGACAGAGCACATACCTGGGGTCTGGGCAGAATTGTAGTCTGGAGGCTAGACTGTACTGCTACCACGCTATTTTTAATGAGCTAGGTTGATCAAAGCTAGTTTGGGTATGCCTACATGTGCTGCAGTCATGCCTCCTGATTGCAGTGCAGACATACCCTTAGATCAGTGGTCCCCAAACTGTGGGGTGTGCCCCCTAAGGTGTTGCGGAGGATTGTTCGGGGGATGCGTCATGGGGCCCAGGCCAGCCCCCACAAGGGGCAGGTAGGGAACACCACCCAGCCCACCTCCGATCCCAGCCAGAGCTCCACTCCACCCCTTGCTCTGCCCCCAACTCATCTCTGCCCTCATTCCCTCTCCACCTCTCGCCCCAGCTTCTCCCCCAGCCGCAGTTCTGTCCCAAGCTCCACCTTTAGCCCTAGCTCCTCTGTTGACCCAATTGTGCAGTAATGGAGGGGAGGCGTGGACAGATTCCATTACTGGTAAGGAGTGGGGGGTGCAACAGGAAAAGTTTGGGCATCACTGCCTTAGATTATAAGTGCTTTGGGGGAAGTGACTGTCCTTTTGTTCTGTGTTTGAGCAGTGCCTTGCGGAGTCAGGTCCTGATCCATGCCTGGGGCTCCCAGGTGCCACGGTAATACAAATAATTACTAAGGGAAATGAAGGCTATGTATGATTATTATAGGCCTGTCTATGGCAATCACTGTAGTATCTATACACCTGAAAAAATAATTTACATTCATAACACCCCTGTGAGGTCGGAAGTGTTATTACTTAAACTGGGGTGCAGCAAGATTAAGTTACTTGCCCAAAGTCACTCAGGAAGTCCATGGCAGAATAGAATAGAGATCTTATGGTTTCCAGTTCAGTGCCTTAGCCACAAGACCTTCTTTACACTTGTAAAGAGTGTTTTTTCTTTACTAGTGATTATATTTTACTAAACAAGAAGCTATCAAAATATGTGTAGATGAAGCTTAGTTACTTTTGATATTTTCTTTGTACTCATGGCATGAACATAACAAATTAAATAATAAATAATAAATTAATGGAGATATCCTATCTCCTAGAACTGGAAGGGACCTTGAAAGGGCATCGAGTCCAGCCCCCTGCCTTCACTAGCAGGACCAAGTACTGATTTTGCCCCAGATCCTTAAGTGGCCCCCTCAAGGATTGAACTCACAACCCTGGGTTTAGCAGGCCAATGCTCAAACCACTGAGCTATAGTCTTTGCTCCTTTTTTGTCACTGGGACCCCTCAGTGTAATTACATCTTTATTATTCATGTTCAGCTAATTATTTATAGTAGAATCTGCTAAATTAGAATGCCACTATAGATGGCCTTTAGTCCTGATTACGTGGAATTCACAGTTAATGGAAAATACTGGATAATTATTCATGTCACTGTCTGGGGAGAGCAGTGACATTAATGAAGAGGCCAAGGGAGTTGGGAGGAGACAGTTTGCGCTGGGACAGGATCGGAGCCTGTTGCTTGCCCAGCTTTCACTGTAAGGAGTTCTGAGTGCATATTTGGCAAAAGCTAGCAGGGAGAGTTTTAAAATATTGTAACTTCATATACTTTCTGCACATATCACAGTTATTGTTAATGTATCTAAGTCTTGATATGTCGTAGCTGCTTTGCATTGCAGAACTGTTTGATCAAATCTAGAAAAGTACTGGATACGGTTCAAATTCAGAGAGGGAGAGAATGCTCTATACTATTCTGTGCAAAGAGGGCTTTTTAAAAAGCAAGGTGCTGCTGAACAGGCTGAAAACTACAGTATGTGCAAAAAAAAGGGAGGAGGTATGCTTTTTGTTAGGATAAAATAATGCCATGCTTGTTTGGCTAGACAAGTGCAAGAATCAAGAGGGGAAAAAATGGGGTTGTCTGGATAGCTGCACAAAGGTGAGAAATATGAAACTTCCTCTGAAACACTATGTTTAGGGTCTTTGAGCGGTGATTTTTTTAATAGTTTGAGTTGTAGTATAAGTGAATTTAAACACAGCACAGCAGTAGTTGATTATTCACCAACATCTGTGGAGAATAAGA
>NW_020664561.1:49580341-49618084 GCF_002925995.2 Terrapene triunguis
CCCCCTTCCCAGCTTACGTGCTGCTGCATCCCGCTTGCCCCTGCTTCTTTTCAGACTTCCCGCGAAGATCTGATTCGCGGGAAGCAGGGGAGGGGGAGGAGTAGGTGGGCGGAGCGTTCAGGGGAGTGGAGGAGGGGGAAGACACCTGCGGGGCGGACAGCGTGGTAAGGCTGCAGGGGATGGGGGGAGCCGGGAAGGGGCTTTGGGTGCCCAGCTGCGCTTGGCCGCCGCTTTTCTGTCTATAAATAGCTGTCCGGGGGGGATTTTTAAAAATCTAAAAATGTCCGTGATTTCCCCCCGGTCGGCTATTTATAGACCGAAAAGCTGGACATGTCCGGGGAAATCCGGACATATGGTAGCCCTAACTGCTAGGCCACCAGGCTGACCTACAATATAAAACCTGCTAAAGAGACACCCCCTCCCCCCCGGAACGAGTGACTACTTGCAGAGGCCACGGAACACCACCACTCTCTAGTGTGCAAGCCTGTGGAGAGAGACCACTCTTACAAGCGACCACATTTGCTTACTCCTGTGAGTGGTCGCTCTTGGCAGGTTTTACTGTACTTGTTTTTCTGTTTTCTAGAAGTATTTGTGGAAGGTAAAGTTTACTAGTTTAATCTCTTTGCTGCTGCATAAGGAATTAGTGGAATGACCATATTATTTCAAATTTGATGCTGCAAACTGCTCAAGTTGCCTCTTCTATCCTCATGCTGCTGTCTGATCAGTGCTTGTTTCAGCAGAAATAATTCCTGTTTCTGAAGTGTAGGCTGTACTTTCTACAGAGATGAGAAACAACTTAGATTGCATAGGACAAATGGCACGAATGTTGCTGCCCTAAAATAAATAATAATTATACTTCGCTCATATGTAGGACACTTACTAGGTGGAGAGTTACATGAGTGGCATGGTCTAGTGGTTAGAGCAGAGAACTAGGTGCCAGGACTCATGCAGCCTTACTTTTTGGGAGTGCTGCGCAAGCTAGCTCCAACCGAAGTGCAGAGGAACTAACTGTGTTCAGTGCCTGGAGAACTAGGCCAAGGAGATCTTTCCCCAGCTCTTCCAATAATTCACTTTGAGGCTTCGGGCAAGTCACCTTAGGCCAACGTTTTCAATGGGAGCTGCATTTGCTCATCAAGGATAATTTTTTGAACATAAGGGCCAGGATTGTCTTTCTTTGCTATGAGATCCAGTATAGCCCGTTCTACCTTTAGCAAAGGCTCAAAATTTTCTGCTCAAAAAATGAGACTTCAGCCTCAGTAGTGATTAAATCCATCGTGAAATAGGCAAATTCCTTGGACTCATCTTTCTTGATCTTTTTAAGAGTACCCTTATGCATCCTAGATGTCTCTATTCACGTGTTGTTTAATTTGCCACATTGTTTTGTGGTTGGTCTTGACTGATGATATGCTTCATTTGCATTTGCCTTAAAAAAAAAAAAAAGTCAAAATGTAACAGCAGCTAACTGAGAGTGGATACTGACCCTGGCCATGTAACAGAGGTATAACCTTTTGTGACCATGACCCTAGCCTATGATGAGGGTCAGGAAACAAAGATCCATCTCTTGCCAGCACTTCAGTGTTTTGCACCTTTATTACAATATTATTGTAATAAGGAAGTGATGGTAAATCAAAGATACAGAGGTCTTTTAGAAAGAAGACTTTGCAAAGATGATGCTTCAGCAGGACTTATTGGGGGGGTTGGGGGGAACAATAGTTGAGCAGTGAAGTCCTCCACAATCCTGTAGTCCTCATGCATGTGTAAGAAACTGAAAATGGCTTGATCACATGATGTCTTTAGAACTTGCTTATTACACAACTTTCAGAGGCCACCCTGTGATTTGATAGATATTGAAATGTGAATGGTGTAGAAGTTGGCAGAGTAATGTATCATGAGCAGACAGACATTATGAAATACATGTCTATGGCCATAATAGTGGAATCTTTTAAGAGTCTTTGTAAAGAGACCACCATTATGCCTGCCAGGTGAAAACACCAGTCTGAGCAAACAGTTATGCTTAATTATTTACTTTTGCAGCAGTTTTGATTTAGACAGCAGTTTTCTTTCTTTTTTTTTCTTCTTCATTATCATTGAGTTGGATCTGGCACAGTGACAGCTTTGCTCTCATGCTTGTCACAGTGTGGCCTTACACAGGGTTCTCGTTAGCTACTTCTTAGGATTTGGTTGTCTGTGATACTGAGAGCAAATCTGGTATTTCTGTGCATGACTCAGTGAGATGCTCTGATTTAGTGGCACTGGTTTAGTCACAGGCTTGAACTGTCTGTGATCAAAACCTGCACTCTAATCACTCACATGCCTTCACAGAGGCTAACTTTACACACTATCGAGTCAGTGTCCAAAAGCTTTGATCAAATTGCAGTCATGTGCTGCTGAGATCAACTGAACACAATGGGTAGTGTCCAAGTGCAGCACTGTTAAAACTGTGTGGCCTGAGTGCTGCTTCGAATTCTCATCCTGAGAAGAAAAGTATAACACTGCTCTGCAGCCAAAATGCTTCTGAAATAAATGTAGTCAAACTTTACTAATTCTGGGTCACTGAGAACGAAAATGATGCTTAAAATTGTTGATTGGCTCTAGTTTTCAAGATGTGCTATTGGGTCAGTATATACGACCCTTGACTTGGGAATGGCGGAGGATAAGTGAGTTATAAAGGGAAGGGATCTCAATTTAAACCAGAAATGACTAAAATACATCTTTGACTGGATCTATGAATAAATCTATGACTGGGTTTGGACAGTACTTGCTTTTTAGGCAAAACAATGAATGATGCAATCTGAAGCTGGTATTGCGTCATACATGATATTAATTGCATCATGTTATTCCTAGAAGTCATGGATGATGCAACCATAACGAAGCTTACATCACTCTGCTGAACAAATTGCCCTATATCAGCTCTAGAAATCATACAGTGTCGTGCTCTCTTATTTGTCAGTGTTTGATTTTGCAAAGGGACACATTTCTGTTTAGCCAAAGTGAGCAGAGATGCCTCGTACTTGTGCAGATAACTTCTGCTATGTTTGTAGTGAAGTGACTTTTGCATCACAGAAGCGCAGTATAACCACTATGGTTAAGAAAGCCTATCACCTTTATTTTGGCTGCAAAATTGGAGATCAGGACAAGAGGTGGGCCCCACACATATGCTGCAACACTTGTGCAACAAATCTTCACCAGTGGTTGAACAGGAAAAGGAAATCTATGCCTTTTGCAGTGCCAATGATTTGGAGAGAGCCAACAGATCATACCAGCAATTGTTACTTCTGCATGGTGCCTCCAGTTGGGAAAGGTGTGTCAAAGAAGAAAAAGTGGACTGTGCATTATCCAAACATTCCATCAGCTATACGCCCAGTACCCCACGGAGAAGGACTGCCGGTTCCTGATGCACCAGAATCATTCTCACTTGAGTCAGACGAGGAAGAGGATGAAACTTCTGGTCCTGAACCATCAATGTCACAGGACCCACATTTTCTCCCATCCTCCTCCTCTGAACCACACCTCATAACACAAAGTGAACTGAATGACCTTGTCAGGGATTTGGAACTACCCAAGAGTAAGGCAGAGCTGTTGGGCTCCAGACTACAGCTGTGGAATCTCCTGGCAGGTGATGTTAGGGTTTCCATGTTCCGTGACCGTCAAAAGGATCTTGTCCCATTCTTCTTCATGGAAGGTGATCTTGTAGCCTGCAACAACATCGATGGTGTGATGGCAGCCCTCGACATCGTTCACGATCCAGATGAGTGGAGACTGTTCATTGATTCATCGAAGACGAGTCTTAAAGCTGTTTTACTGCATAATGGCAATGTTTTGCCATCAATTCCAGTTGGTCATGCAGTCCATATGAAGGAAACCTATGACAACATGAAACAACTTTTGAGGTGCATAAACTATGACCAACATCAGTGGCAGCTTTGTGGCGATTTGAAGGTTGTTGCTCTCTTGCTTGGTCTGCAGACTGGATACACAAAGTACTGCTGTTTTCTCTGTGACTGGGATAGTCGTGCAAGAGATTCCCACTATATCAAGAAAGATTGGCCACTCCGACAGTCATTGGAGCCTGGGAGGAAAAGTGTTCAGCATCCACCACTTATTGAATCAAGGAAGATTTTGTTACCACCCTTACACATCAAGCTGGGTCTGATGAAGAACTTTGTCAAGGCCATTGACAAAACACAAGCAGCTTTCAAGTACCTCCGTGGAAAATTTCCAAGGTTAAGTGAAGCTAAGATAAAGGAAGGTGTCTTTGTTGGTCCTCAGATTCGTGAACTTCTTCGAGATGATGCATTTGACCATGCACTGCGTGGCAAGGAAAAGACGGCATGGAAAGCCTTCCAGTTAGTGGCAATAAATTTTCTCGGAAACAACAAGGCAGACAACTACAGGTTGTTGGTGGAAAACCTCCTCAAGGCATACAAAAGCCTTGGTTGCAATATGTCACTAAAGATACATTTTTTGCACTCTCATCTAGATTTTTTTCCACCGAACTGCAGAGCAGTGAGCGACGAGCACGGCGAGCGATTTCACCAGGACATTGCAACAATGGAGAAACGCTATCAGGGCAAATGGAGCCCATCAATGCTTGCAGACTATTGCTGGACAGTGACAAGAGATGCTCCATTTAATGAATACAAGAGACAAGCCAAGAAGCGCCGAGTAGACACTGAATAGGACTAAACTATGTACATAATAGTTTTTTGCCTTTTGTTTCATAATAAATTTTATTTATATAACCCTTTTGCTGATTTTTAAAGTGTTACATAAACAGGACAGGTGAAGTATTATCATGTAAAGCAACCATAAACACATGAAAAGACCTAGGTTTACAATTTATGATTAAAACTCTACTATCTACACTATATACATAGACATAAAATGTAAAAACTTAAATAGCTTAGAAACAGTAGCCAATCAGTTGTTTTAATTGTCATATTTGAATTCAGCACATCAAAATACATAATAAATAGCACATTTTATCTCTGAAGCAGACGACTTCTCAAAAATTGTAGACCAGTGTAATCAGACTCAAAGTTGCTCACTCTTTTTACCAAAAACACATTTTGAGCCAGCCATGCGGGGGGTGTGTGTGTGTGTGTGTGTGTTGGGAGGGGAATTGGGGTGTGGAGTGGGAGTATTTCTCTAGACTTTGGCAGCTGTTATGTCTGATTCCTGTGAGAAGCTGGAAGATTGTTCTTAAGTCACTACAAAATCCAAACATAACCTTATCTGGGTGTGTGGTAAAGGAGGTTGGGGGGGGAGAAGAGCAGGAGGTGCACACATGACATTCTCTCTCCTAATGAGCAAGTGGGCCATTTTTCTGCCCCCTTCCTTCTCTGCTGACCTGCAGATCTGCCTGGGGAAAGGATGCTGTGCCACGTAAGGACGGTTGTAAAATATTCCTCCACCTACAAGAGAACCAGAGGCCAGCAGGAGAGAAATGGCATCTATCTCAGACATAGTGCCTCCTGACACAGTCTAGATTCCACAACCTCCCCTTGCTCGGGGCTGTGCCTAGGGGCAAAGTTCATCCCATGATAATCAGTAATAATACTCTAGCTTTGGAGAGGTATATGTGGCTCTAAAGCTAGTACCTGGCCCAGTATACAACTTTCCATAATCTTCTGTGCAGATGTCTGTTTTTAAAATGAGCATAGGAATACTTTTATGAATGTCTTCAACTTTAAGGGACTAAATAGATTAATAAAAAGCTGTTGGGGGAGGGAAATACAAGTGGAGAAACTATTAGTGGAGGCTGTATTTATATTAATGGGCTTGGAATTAGGGAGAAAAAAAATATACATAAAAGCTTCAACAGTGTTCACTTTTTTTTTTGCTAGTATTTTCTCTGTACAATATCTGATCTGTCAACATTTCACATAAAAGAACTAAAAATCCTTTTTCAGCATATGGCATTGCCTCTATACAGGGAGGCAGTTTTTAGAAAAATAACCAATTGTTTTTCTTAACAGAGTTTGAGAGATTTCATTGAAAATGACTAGCAAAACAACTAGCACAACAAACAATATAGCTCAGGCACGAAGAACTGTACAGCAGTTAAGAATAGAAGCTTCTATCGAAAGAATAAAGGTGAGAAACATTCTTACTGATCTTTCTCTTTTTTTATATGAACCATGTGAATTACGGCAGGTATATTTTTAGTAAATTCCCAATATATATGTACATATTTTTTTTATTATGCAGTTTACCTCACAGGGGTTATCTTTGAATGTGGTAGTTTCACTCATACCTGTGGTACTGAACTTTACAGATTTCCTTATTGTTGCTATAGAAAAAATTGTACCAAGAGTATAATAGGTACTTTATGGACGTGTGAGAAGACCAAATCTTTGCTACTGTGAGTTTATAATCTAAATCTATAATATGGAGTGGGTGGAAGATGAGATGTGATTTAAAGCAGGTTTTTTTTTCCAATTGAGCCATGTTAGTTTTGGATGTTTAAATTTTACTTTATATATCTTTGCAGGTAGATCAAGGGTTTGTAGCCCTCTTGAAAGAGGAAGAGAGTTGAGACAGGGTGCACCTAAATTATGGTGGACAAGGAGCCCAAACTTCTCCCTTTTTCTCCCTGCCCCACCCAGTGGTTAAGGAATTTGATTAAGCTAAAATATCACCTATTAAGATTTGGCTTTTTGTTGTTGTTCTAACCATACCATTCCTTGCCTTCATTCTCCATTTTATTAATACTCTCTGCAGTCTACCGACTGTCCAAACGTCAGCAGACTGGTTAATACACCTGACGTAGGTACTTTTCTTACAGTCAGCTAGAGATTAGGAACATGCAATGTCTTGCAAGGAAATGACTGAATCAGTTTCCTAGAAACTGTAAGTCAATTGATGACACTTCAGTGATTATTAACAATGATATCTAAACATATAAAATCTTTTTACTAGAAGCCTGCTCTATTGTTCTGAACCTGCTGTTCAAATCTCAGAAAAATGTAAAGTTACTCATGCCTAGCTTCCCAAAGTACCTTTAAAGACACAGCATCCTGGCTTATCCTTGTTTTTGCTTACTTTTTTTCCATTCTACCAACCTCATCAAGGCCAGTCCAAGAAGCAAATCCCAGAAACCTTTGCATTATGCTTGGTGGCCTTAGCTCTGGACCTGAAGATTTTATGGATTTCTCAAACTCTGTTCTTCCATATGCAGAACTAATTCACTGTAGCTATGGATGCATCCCACAGCCCATTCCATCCTATTGCAAATGATCTGGGAATATTTACCATTTTGTGTCTTTTTGCCAGGTGTCAAAAGCATCAGCAGATCTCATGTGCTATTGTGAAGAACATGCCAGGAAAGATCCTTTACTAATGGGCATACCTGCTTCTGAAAACCCTTTCAAGGATAAAAAAACATGCATTATATTGTAGCAGAGCAGTAAGTACCTCCATAGCTTTCCCAAGCAAAACAGACTACAAGCAAATTATTAGAGAAATAACCTTATGGTCACCTGATATCAATGGTGTAAAACAGCAATGTATTTACTATGTGTGTAAACGAATTTTTAAGTTTAAGATTTTTTTTTCTTTATAGTATCCTTACTGGGAAGGAAGATTATAAACTAAATTATCCTATTTCTTGTAAAATGGAATGGGGTCTGTGGCATGCAGCTGGTAATTCTCTTGTGTTGGCTTTTATGTCGATATAACTATGTTGCTCAGGGTGTGAAAAATCCATGCCTCCCGAGTGACGTAGTTATACCAGCCTAACCCCCCGTGTAGACAACTCTGTCGGCGGGAGAACTTCTCCCGTCGACATTGTTACTGCCTCTCTGGGAGGTGGATTAAGTACGCCCATCGGTATAGGAGCATCTTCACTAAAGCGATCTGCTGCAGCACTGTATGTGAAGACTAGCCCTAAGGAGAGAGGCCTGGATGAGGTGAAGGTCTTTTAAAAAATGTGTAATGTCTGCATTTCAGTTTAAGGTATTAGGCTACACAATCAAGATCAAAGTTGCCTGATCTTCACCTACAGATCAGCAAGGTAGACAAGTAATTTGACTCTTAATCAAGATTAATTTACTGTAGCTTTTTAAAAATAGTGTATTTGTATTCAATTAGTGTATTTATGTATTGGTTTTGTGTGTGTGTGTGTGTATATATATATATGTGTTTGTGTATATACACATTCCAAAGTGCATTCTCTCTGACAAGACTCCTTGCAAACAACTGCTGCAATTATTGATAAACTCCATAGGTTCATGCCTTTACCTTCAGTTATGTCTTAACTCTTTTTAAAAGTGAAAAATCTGTTTTTGTGTCAAGAATCAATAGATTTCTGATGATTTATGTAATTTTTCATTTTTGAGAAGATCTAATAAAGGAGAATTTTAATCCTTTTATTCTGCCCCTCTAAATTTTCTCCTCAAATTATGATCAATGTAGCTCCTTTAATAGGGCTACGTAAGACTCCAACACTTTGGAACTAGCATTTCTCTTGCCCCACTGCTAAGGTGAGGGGGAGGATTCTATCACTCCAAGCCACATGGGTCACCTGTGCAAGTCTCATTTAGGTTTTGTGCAGTGATCCAGGATTTGGTTCTTTTAATAATTGAGTTCCCCTTTTTTTAAGGAAAAAGAAGCCAAATCCTATCCAGATTATGATCAAGCAAATGTAATTGGATGGCCTTTCCATAACATCACTGATTTACAAATAGCCTAATAAAGTTTATATACAAGTCTTGTGTATTGATGGAATAAGTGAGTGGAAAGAAAACAATATTGACTTCTAGTAGGTTACCAATGTGTTTTTGTGTGTGGGGGTGTTTCTCTATAGCCAGCTATACAATACCTGAAATTGTGATCTTCTGTAATGATATTTACAGAAATTATTAACCACTTTTAATTTACTGTTTTATGTTGCATGTGTCTAATTCTGTATTAAATTATATAGACACTGTTAATAATATGTTATGTTTTTAACAAACCTCCTTTCAAAAATCTAAATTTGAGACTTCCTGTAAGAAAAAATAAATGCACGGATTGTTCTGTGCTGACATTCAAATTATTTTTATAATTAGAATATTTTTCTAATAACAATTTCAAAACAATCTAGATTTTCACTGATTTTATTTACCATATTTCAGTCATCATTTTATAATGCATCTTGATAAAAATAGTAATTAACTTAGCTGTATACTTTCATAACTGAGCTACTAGCAGCAGTCATGCTGTTTTTCTTCAGTTCTGTAATACCTTGTTTTTTTCAAAGTAACTTTTTACAACCAAAATATTGCCCTTCTGTTGATCTGTTATGGCCTGTGTTGTCAGCAATTTGTGGCTAAATGTTTGAACTGTTTAGAACCCAAATGAATATATGAAAATGTAATATATACAAATATGGTGATACAAAGGTCATTTTGATACCTGGCTCTTTCTCTTTGGCCATTTCTAAGCTATTAGTTTATGATCCTTCTTACTCATAGAATTTCATGTCAGAAGTATTCAGCTAAATTAGAACTTTACAAACTTGTTTTATAACTACTTAAGTTGCATTAATTTGAGTAATGAGTTTAACTGCAGACTTTTTTTTAAACTTTCTTTTTAAACTTTTAAATTTTCTTTTGACCTGAATCCATTTTGTTCGGTTACTACTTCCATATCAAATCTATCCAGCATTTTTACAACTGGAGTCATAAGTGCCATGATTGTGGTTTTTAAATTACTGAATCAAAACATGTAAATGATACATTTTAAAGTATTATCACAAACATGTTGCCATAAAACATACGCTACTGGAAATATTTTCATAAACAACTGGGGCCTGACTGACTTCAATGGGAACTGAATGAGAATTTTGCCATTGACTTCAGTGGGAGTATGAGGAGACTTGGGGTGACTAGCATACTGCACTTGTAACCTGTTGAAAGTGTCTTCATAAATATTAGCATTTTAAATGTTCATAGTGCCACAATGTATGCCTGTTTTTAAAGGATGAGTTAATAGTGATCTATTCACCCCTGTTTAATCTGAAGTGTATTTTTCTACTTTTTTCATACACTTTTGACATCTTTACAATGCAAGGACAAAATTTATAGCAGCAGCTGTTTAATTCTTTCTTATACCTATGCATTTAAATAGCAAAAGAGTTTTATTAGAACATAATTGCCCCTTTACCCACATATATATGGTTAGAAGTAGAGGAAATAGGGTGCCAACTTCTTTCAGGTGCCTTCTAACTTTTAGCCTAAAACACATGGAAACTATAATAAAACAGTGAAATACAACTGACTGTTTCTGATTACTTTTCTATAGGTTTTAAAATAAACTCTCTGTGTATTGTATTTTAAACACAATATGTAGTGTCATCTGAAGGTTCAAACAGCTACTTATGTTTTTATAATATTACTCTTTAAGTATACAAAATGCAGTATAAAGTAAACCTTTTTGTTTGATGAACTTGTGAAGAGAAGCAGTCATGCAGATTGGGAAGAATTGTGAAGATATATGGACTTTCTAGTTAGTGAGATGAAATAACGAAAACCAAACCACCCCAAATTCATAGCTGTTGGGATATTGGACGTTGCAGGAATGATTTTCAGCCAGGCTAGCTAAGCAGAAAAAGCGGAACCACAATACTGCAACTTACTTGGTGCTCTGAGTGCAGATACCTCAAATGTAAAATCTTTGTGATTGTAAAATGAACCTGATATTATTCCAGAAAATGTTAGGGTTCTTTTTCTTAAACTAAAAGGCCCATTTGCTTGGTTTTTTCCCCCTCTGGGTTTACTAATTTGATTGTTTTAATACTGTGTTGTTTTGTATTGTCATTGTAACTTCAGATTCACATGAATCTTATCACAATTATTTGCCTTTGACTTACAAATGGCTTTATGAAATCCTTTTGTTTTCTCTAACATGCTTTTGCCATTCATCAGTGAGCCTCTTAAAGTAGTTCATTGTGGTCTTTGTATGGAAGAGGGCTTCTTATAGAAATGAGAGAAAAAACTGTTAACCAAGAGAATTTGATGGATGGCTAACACGTTCAATATCATGGATATGAAATACTTTATTAAAAATATCACTGCTTTGTATATTGTTTCAGCTTGTCATTGTAGTTCAGTTCACTTTCCAATGCACAGAGCCTGTTGAGGAATTAGACAAATGTCAGCCATCCAGAGGGTCCGAAGGCTTTCAGCACAATGGTGTTGAACACTGACAAAGACGATGTTCTTGGAAGAAAGACAGACTAGATGTAAATTTGGGGTGGAGGTGGGAGGGGAAGGAATGATTCGCTCTGTAGGTAAAATTCGCTAAGCACCAGGGTTTAAATTGGGAGGGTGGCTGTGTATGTGCAGTGTTACGACCAACTGTAATCTTATGCGCCAAATCTTAGCTTCCTCTTTTTTAAAAAGTCTCTCTCACCTTGTGGTTACAAAAAAACAAAAAAAAGTCAAAATGTAGCAGATAGAGAGCTCTGCCTGCTCATGCAGAGAACCTGAATTAAAAGCTCTGAGAGAAACTTAAATGGTGACTGCTCATCTCAAAGAAGTGTTAACTTGGTTGCTGAATGAGAATAAATTTAAATGTGAATGTTGTCTTTCACTGTTGATCAAAGCTTGTAGGGAAGGAGAGGGAAGATCATGTTATGAAGATCTGCATGGTGAACTTCAAGTGACATAATTTGTGATGCCATTAATTGTTAACATTTGGAAGAGTTGGGGCCCCCCCCCCCCCCCCCCCCCAGCTCCACAATCGAGGAGGAGCCAAGCCCATTAGGCTAGCAGAGCCTAACAGGTACCTGATCTGCACAGAGGGGAAACCAAGTCATAGCCCGGCAGAGCATGGAGGACGTATTTGGAACATCTGCACACTCTTCTAGTGAGTGGTATCTCAAGTGGGCAGACCTTGGAAGAATATGACTGTTTTATTTTTCCTGTTCTACTCTTGCGGAGCTCCATTGGGGTCAGTAGAGTTGTGCCAGCCCAGATTCAGCCCTGCATGAGGATCTCTGATTCAAATGCTCCCCTGGCTCAAAGGTATTTCTAACTTGCTCAGTATTATCCCTTTGGAGTTATAAGGACCCCTGCTTAAATTCTGGTGGGAGACATGTAGTTCAGTGCATGTCTTTCTACAAAATCCAATCATGACTATATGACACACCTATTGAGATCCTTGAAATTTACCCATTGGGCTTCTTTAAATCTTGTTTCTATTTCCCTAGTGCCCTTTTATTAAGTCTTTCATACAGGAGAACCCCAGAGTTACAAACTGACCAATCAATCACACACCTCATTTGGAACTGGAAGTATGCAATCAGGCAGCAGCAGAAACCAAAAAAAAATATAAACCAAATACAGTACAGTGCTGTTTTAAACATAATTTTTTTTAAAGGGGGGGGCAGTATTTTTCTTCTGCATACTAAAGTTTCAAGCTGTATTAAGTCAATGTTCAGTTGTAAACTTTTGAAAGAACTACTATAATTTTGTTCAGAGTTATGAACATTTCAGAGTTATGCACAACCTCCGTTCCTGGGCTGTTCGTAACTCTGAGGTTCTACTATAGTTGAAATAGAATTTGAGGCTATAATTTGTATTCCTGATTATCCTGTGTGAGTGTGATCTGTCTCACACTCAATGAGCAGGTTCGTATAAATGTTTTGTTTGGCCCAAGCATTGGGAGCACCAGTGAGCTATGCAAATCATCCTAACTGACTGCCAGTAGTAAAAACTTCATGCCAAACCATCAGGCATTTTGTTAATGCCACATATTTTACTGGAAAATTGGTTGAGATGCTTATTTGTTATTAAAAACCCGTAGTAAGAGTACATACCAATTTTTTTAATATTATTTTTCATGTCCTTCCAGTTGCAAAACTGGTCTGTCTTAGTCCAGTTGCACAGCTCTCAGAGGCAGAGAGAAATTATAACTAGTAAATTTTTAAAATCCATAAAAAATATTAACTTTTAAGGGGTGATATCTCAAAGTCTGCCCAGGCTAGAAATAAGCTCCATATTCCCATTGGAATAGGGGACTCGGGGAGAATCATTCTCACCTCCCTAAAGATATGAAGCATTTCTGTCTCCTGAATGCTTACAACCCAGATCTCCCGAGTCCTACCCCGCTGCTACAACACCATCCTTCCTTCATCCCAAATCCATGTGTCATTCATATATGTTAATAGAAAAAGCTCCTCTAAATTAATGTTCCATCTGGGGCTGCTGTGCTGGTGCCACAGATTGTGCCCATTCCAGAAGGAGGCAACAGCTGCTGAAATTCATTGAACAACTTGGCAGCCACAACACAGCTACCACTATACAGATGATGATAAACACAGCACTGAGGGGAACTTTCAAGCATGCCCTTCATCAATGAGCACATGCAGAGTACTAAGGCAAGTTACAGGGCCCCATCTAAACTAGTATGTAAGGGCTACTAATGTTCCTTTACACAGATCCTGCAAAAGCCCCCGTGTGATGCAGCATGCAGAAATGAGACAGCAGAAATTCAAATTGAAAGGAATTCTATTGAGTTAAAATATGATTTTAAAACAAATACTTAGTTTTCTATAGCATTACTGCCCAACGTTATTAAAACTGATTTAAAAAAAAAAAATTCAACTTCACAGTATTTCTGCAGTTTGTTTGCTCCTTGTATTTCACTCAATTTGGACAATACAGGAGAGTAGTCCCATTTCACTTTAGTTTATAATCATTTTATAGTCTGGTTCTGGTCCTCAGGCACTGGTTCAGTGTTTAAGTTCCAAACAGAGAAGGGGGAGGTTTAAATCCAAACAAAAAGCTGCTTGATTGGATTTTTTTTTTTCTTTTTCACATCAAGAAAATGTTTCTGTATGGTAGTTCAGGCCCAAAGAGTCAAAACAATCTGTCAGTGTCCCTGGGCATAAGAGATCTGACCTAATGGCCAATCCTGTTTGGACAGGAGTCAATGGTACAGCTACTGTTGACTTCAGTGAGAGCAGGATCAGGCCCTTATCGCAGTGCTCTCCTTTTAAACTACGGGTGGCGTGGCACTTGCAAATGCGACACCATTCCACATCATGGCTCATGTGAGCAGATCCCTGCATCTGCAGGGAGTCCCACTAACTTCAGTGGGACTTGTCATGGGCCTGACTAGGACTGGGGCATATAATGCAATGGAAAATATTTCTACACTTAAGGGGGGTCTACTTACATTACCATTTTCAGAAACTCACTTAGTAATCTGCAGCATTACAAAATGCACATTAGTTGACGCTTCCTCTCTTCAATTAAAATGATTGGAAATCATAGGTGGGGACACGAAAAGGGTGAAAACCTGGTTCCATTGATGTCAGTGGGGTTAGGATGTGTTTATTTTGGCTTTAACTGTGCTGCTCTCTGGTCATTTTGCATATGGGCACATCTAATGCCTTTGTGAGTCATGGGAAAGTGACAAATCTTGGCTGCCAAAGGGTTTCATCCAAGTCATAAAGCAATTCCAAGATACTTTTTGAAGTAAGAGCCCTGAGCCTGCCATGAAAGAGTTTAGAATTTCTACTGCTCTCAGCCAAAATTTTGGTTTTAGAATTTTGATAAGTGCAAAGTGCTTCACACACACTAAATCCAATAGCACTCATGTAGGAGAAATACATTCATTTCATGCATGGAGGCGGAGCGTGTTTAAGTTCATCATTGTAAATAAAAGAAGACTTTAGGATTCTGCAGGAATGATCCAAAATGTCTTACAACAGCTCTTCCTGCCTGCATTCTTACAGTTAGTAATAGAAAGTGTCTTGCCCATTCTCACATAGTAAGTCAAGGATGGAGCCAGCAAATTGTATCCATGAATACTGACTCCCAGACCTGTGCTCTAATCATTAGATGTCATATAGAAACTAATAGGTCCACCTGAATGCTTAAGTCTTTTTCCATGACATTATTTCACAATGATTGGGAGTGGGGGGGAGAATCTGTAATAATTAGTCTGAAACTTCCATCTTGTACTGAATTGACCTCTGTGTACCACTGGCCTGTATGGGGTGGTTCCAAACTATTCAGTTGTGTCATAGGCCATGTACTGCAAAGAGATAAAAGAGATTCTCTTTTAGATCATGTACTAGAGGTCTGTGTTTCTGGAGTGGAAGGATGTGTGTTATAGCCCTACTCTTGCCACAAAGTTCAGAGTAGCTATATTTTGCTGCAAAGTGATAGCAGTGATGTTGCAAGTAGCCACAGCTGTTTTACAATACCTTTCCAGAAAACAGCTTATATTTGTATACATGCTAAAATGCCTTTCAGTGAGAAGGGCCACAAGAACTTTCTGTTCTCTGAGGGATTGTACACATTCATTCTGCTCTTGATGTACACTCGACCTGCACACATCAGAATTTTTTTCCCTCACTGGTACTCTCTGGGGTGGCTCAAGCACCGCCTGCTGCAGCGCACCCCTGCACACTGGCATAAAGGGCCATGCTGCCCCAGAGTGCCCTCAGCTCCTTACCACCCATGACAGTTGTTGGAATTGCTGTGCTTGCCTTAACAAGTACTCTGTGTGTTCATTATAAATTAATTGTAGATCGCTTCTAGGTTTATACTGATAGCACTTAGTTAATAGTGTAGATAGTATACGTTTTTCTTTTTTGGTCCCAATTGGAGTGTTTTTCTGGTACTCGGTACTGAGGGATGCCTCAGTCACCGGGCTTCAAGCCCTGCATCTCTTGCCAGGTGGCACCAGAACAGGGGGGACAATGTCCACCCCCCCCCATTTTTTACCAGCTGTAAGGGCGAGCGATGGGAGGAGGGTGGGGGAAGAGATGGCACAGGAGCAGGGTCTCAGGGGAAAGGCCAGTGTGAGGGCGGAGCCTGAGGGAGAAGGGGTGGTGTGAGGTTGGGACTTGGGGAGAAGGGGCGGGGTGGGGGCAGGGGCTCAGGGTGGCATGGCGGGTGAGACTACAGTTTGGGCACCTGTGGCATCCCCACTTTTAGGGTGCTTCCACTGCTCCTGTATCTTCCGCTAGGCCAATGCCCATAAGCGACCCACACTCAAACTGCTTGAAGTGTTTAGGGGAAGCTCTCATTCAGGATCATTGCCAGATCTGTGAAGACTTTAAGCCTCAGACAAGGAAAGAGAGAGAAGCCAGGCTAAAGTTTTTACTCATGGAGGCAGCCATGAGACGTCTGGTCGATCAGGCTCAGCAGCAAGTGCCTCGGCATTGTTTAGACGTGTGCCTCCTATGTGGCCTGAGTCCCGACACTGCTCACCCTCTTTAGTGCTTAAGAAGAGGTACAAGACCTGTAAGCAGACCACCAAGAGGGGATGGTCCTTGGTACCGAAGTCATCTAGGCATGGGGATAAGAATAAAGTGCAGCTGAAACCTAAGCACTCCTCTTCAAGCTGGTACGGCTAACTCTGGCACTGAGGCAGGCACCGTCCCGTTCGGAGCATGAGGGAGTGCCTTCTACATCTACGGCACTGCACGACCCCGAGACCAGCATTGGCCTAGTGGAAGATACAGGAGTGGCGGAAGCACTCTAAAAGTAGGGGTGCCACAGGTGCCCAAACCGTGGTCCCACCTGCCAGGCCGAGCCCCAACCTCACACTGGCCTTTCCACTGAGGCCCCGCCACTGCAGCACCTCTTCCCCAGGCCCTGCTCCTGTGCCATCTCTTCCCCGCAAGACCCTGCCCCCTGCTTGCTCCTCTCCGCCCTCTCCTCCCATTGCTCGCCCTTAACGGCCGGTAAAAAATGGCGGGGCATTTGCTGCAGCGAGAGAGTGGCTTAGCCTTTCGGTGCCGGTATACCCAGCGGTGCAGGAGCCCGCGCACTAAATACCAGCAGATGCAGGAGGGCAGCATCAGCATCGGTGCAGCGCTTGGTACCATGTCAACCTCTGTTGCCTCAAACTGTACGTCCACCAGTACTGTTGAAAGGGAAGCCTGCAATGTTGGTGGCACTACTTCCAATTCTGCACTGGACTCCAACATCATAGGGAGCAGCCCCTTCAGTCAGGGGAGGGAGAGTCACCCTCCTCTGAATTGGAGATTTGGCTCTTATGTTTCCCAGCCCTGGAGCTGCTCTCACTACTCTCCGCTAAGGCACTACTCCCCTGCTAGGGAACCTTCAGCAGGAGTAGTATCATCAAGTGGATGGCCAGGGGGTCACTGGACCCACTACCAGTCCAGTGGCCTTATTGGAACATGTGGTTCCCCCCCTGGTTTCTAGTTCATACGTGACACATTCCTGTTTTGTGTCCTCAGAGAGGCATGGGGCATCTACTCACCAGGCACTACCTTTTCTATAGCCCGATACCGAGCAGCAAGAGGTAGTTCAGGAGGACCCTGCTGGACAGCTAGTGGAGGAAGAGCTGCCTCAGCCTGTGCGGGCCTCTTCATCCTCTCCTGATGAGGCAATCTCCTCAGGGGGCATTTAGCCTCCACCAGAGGACTATAGGGCCCACCAGGAGCTGTTAAAGAGGGTAGCCTTAAGCCTGGTAGAGGAGGCTAAAGAATCCTCGCACTGCTTTGTTGACATTTTGGCCACAGCAAGGCCTTCAAGAGTGGCCTTACCTATTAACAAGGCAATTATAGACTTAAGGCTCTCTGGAAGACCCCTTTGTCCCTGCCCCCCCACCTTAAAAAGGGCTGAACATAAATACTATGTAGCTTCCCAGGGGGTTGAAATATATGTCTGTGGGAGCTGCTTTCCTGAAGAGACTATGAGTACAGGTCTACCCTTACCTGGACAACTTGCTAGTCAAAGGCTGGTCCAGGGCTCATGTTCGCTCCGATGTTCAACTCATCCAGTCAACCTTCAAAGCTTTAGGTCTACAGATCAGCTTAGACAGTTCTACCCTTTGTCCAGTGCAGAGGATGGAGTTTATAGGAACAGTACTAGACTCTACTCAAGCCAGAGCTTTCCTTCCAGACACAAGATATCAAACAATTTGATCTATTGTGGCGCATTTTAAGGTCCACCCTCAGCTTTTGCTGACTATGATGATGGATGTGTCTGCCCTGGAATGGGGAGCTCATCTGGGGACCCCTCCAAACTCAAGGTCCTGAAGGGATCTCTCTCTGCATATTAATGTCAGAGAGCTAAGGACTGTCTGCCTCTCCTCTTCACATGTTAAAGGGAAAAGCCTGTTTCTTCTCACAGACAACACTATGGTGATGTTTTACCTCAACGGGCTGAGAGGCGCTCGCTCTTCCCTGCTTTGTCAGGAAACAATTCACCTATGGAACTTTGATTGAATTGGCAATGCAAATCTCAAAGCCTCTTACCTTCCAGGGGTGCAGAACAAGCTGGCGGACTGCCTAAGCAGATCATTTATGAGCCACCATGAGATGTCTCTGCTCCTAAATGTAGCCAGATAAGTTTTTCAACAGTGGGGACTCCCAGCTAGACCTATTTGCAAACAAAGCCAACAGGAACTGCCAAAAATTTTGCACCCTCCAAGGCAACAGTCCCAGTTCCATCACAGAGGCTTTCCTAGATGAACAAGCTCTACTATGCTTTTCCTCCAATCCCACTCCTACACAGAGTGGCTGTAAAGATCAAGTGGGACCAGGCCCGAGTTATATTAATAGCCCCAGCATGGTCATGACAGCACTGTTTCTCACTCTATTGGATCTGTCAGTGGCACCTCCAATTTCACTCCTGTTGCACCCAGACTTGATCTCCCAAGATCATGGTTGGCTGTTCCACCAAACCTGTGGGCCCTTCATTTAATGGCCTGGAGGCTCTATGGCTAAATCCTAGGGAGGAGTTTTGCTCGGAGCAAGTTCACCATGTCTTGTTAAATAGTAGAAAGTCCTCCATCAGAGATGCTTCCATATCAAAATGAAGGTGTTTTTCTGTCTGGTCTCCTCAAGCCAGGGTCTTGCCAATGCAGTTCTCTACCATATATATCCTGGACTATCTATTGCACCTACAACAGCAGGGATTAGTGGTTTCTGCTATCAAGGTCAACCTGGCAGCTTTCCATCCCCATGTGGATAACCATTCTATATTTTCTAATGATATGAGAATCAGATTTGTGAAGGGCTTTAACCTAATTTCGTTGAAGCTCATGGGGCCACCATTTGAGCCTGTATGAATGTGCTCCTTACTACACCTATCTCTGAGCGAGGCTTTTCTGGTAATTATCACTTTGTCCAGGAGAGTGGCCACACTGCATATTCTGACATCCAAAATGCTTTCTATGATCTTTTTTAAGGATAAGGTGTACTTGCACCTTCATCTGAGATGTCTCTCTAAAGTGGTATCTCATTTTCATATTAACCAGTCAATTTACTTATGTGCATTTTATCCCAAACCACATGTGAATAGAGAGAAGCAACATCTGCACACCTGAGACATTAGAAGAGTGTTGGCATTCTACAGAGACAGGACAGGACAGTTTTGTTTGTCAGACCCAACTATTTGTGGCCTTAGCAAACAGAATGAAGGGTCTCCTGGTCTCTTCAAAAAGAATTTCATCCTGGATCATTTCCTGCATTCATGTTTGCTGCCGGGCACACTGATGGCACATTCCACAAGATTGCAAGCAGCCTCGAGGGAAGTCCTTGCACAAGTCCCTATCCAGGACATTTGTAGCGCAGCAACCTGGTCTTCAGTTCACATCTTCCCATCCCATGATGCTGTTACTCAGTACTCCAGAGACGATGCTAAATTTGGCCAAGTTGTACTACAGTCTGTGTGCATGTGAATTCCAATCCCTTCTCCTACGTTACGGCTTGTGAGTCACCAGAAGTGGAATGCACATGTGTAATGACTCAGAAGAAAAAGCAGTTACTAACCTTTCGTAGCTGTTGTTCTTTGAGATGTGTTGCACATGCCCATTCCATGACCCACTCCTCTGCATCAGAGTTGCCTGGCAAGAAGGAACTGAGGGAGCTCAGGGAAAACTGGGCCCTTTATGCCGGCACGTAGCAGCAGAGGGTGCTTGAGCCTCCCCCAATGGATACTACTGAGGGGAAATTTTCCAATGGCTGTGCACGGGGCACGCATACACCGTGAGTGGAATGGACATGTGCAGCACATCTTGAAGAATAACAGTTATGGAGGTTAGTAGCCATTTTCTCCATCTCCTCTGCTGAAACACAGCCTTGAGAAGAGTTGGAACAGGGCAACTATTCACGATCAGCAACACCACACAAGCTTCAGGTGGTGAAATGAATAACTGCTACAATTGACATTACGTGAGAAATTGAGATTTTTGTTTGTGATTACAAAACAACTAACTTGAACAGTCAACCTATGGAACTCATTGTCAGGGGATGTTGTGGAGGCCAAAAGTATAACTGGATTAAAAAAAAAAATTTAAAAAGGTCATGGAAGATAGATCCATCTATGATGATTAGCCAAAATGGTCAGGGATGCCACCCCATGCATTGGGTTTCCCTAACCCTCTGACTGCCAGAAGCTGAGACTGGATGACGGGATGGATCAGTTGATAAATTGTGCTGTTCTGTTCATTCCCTCTGAAGCAACCACCGGTCACTGTCGGAAGCCAGGATACTGGGCTAGATGGAGCATTGGTCTAACCCACTATGTCCATTCTTATGTTCTAAGTCTGGGGAAAAGTGACTAGACATGGAAACTCTGCTCCCATGCCCTTCAGATTTGTGATTGGGGCAGATCTCACACAGCAGTAAGTTTTAAGATCTGTGCTATTTTATTCTACCTAGGCTTTTATACTGTGCCAATTGCCATGTTGTCTGGGCACTGTTAATGTAAGACTCCAAATATGCTACAAGTCTATCCATGCCCACTCATAGTGGTTTGGCACAGTTAGGAGTGTCTGTATTCTAACACACTGTCAGTCTGTGCTGTGCTTCCCTAATAATCTTTTATAACACTACTAACAAAAAAGACAGTGTTAGACCAGGTGGATGCTCCTAACAGTGCTGGACAAATTTCTGCTCACACCATTAGATTGGTTGTGGAGATGGGGCTTTAATGCCTGATCAGGATAAAATGAAGCTACTGGCTCGGGACAGATAAGGATTGTAGCTAATCCTCCAGATACTGATTCCAACATTCGTTACACCATTTACCTTATTGACTCAGGAACTAGCAACAAAAGGAACAAAGCCTGGGACAGGAGTTGAAGAAAGATTAAAGATCTAGCAACCTCCAATTACATGTTTATAGTCACATATATTTAAGGGATGACTAAACTGTTTCCTTAATATCTTCAATTCTGCTTCTAAACTACCTCCAGCACAACAGGAAGAGAGGGGATTTTTGATATGGGCATGAGTGGGGGGGGGGGGGAGATATCTCTAACACATTAAGTCTTCAGTGTGTATTTACTTTTGAAATGCTGATAGTAAATTTAAATGCCATGGTAAAGCAGCACATCAGAATTTAAAGAGACACTGTCAAATTAAAAATGTTTTCCAAAAATTCCTTTCCTTTATCACTAATGCTGTCTTAGAATAATTTACTCTTCACCCTTTCTGCTGTAAATTTATCAGTGTCACTTGTGGTTAGAATCACTGTCACATTCTGGTGATCCTGCACTTATGTAATATGTGGGATGCAAACACTGCAGGGGAATGTTTAAACCTGAACTAAAAAACTGTTACTGGCTTTGTTTCAAATGACAAAAAGTTTCTATTAAGTCTGGAAAAAAATTAGTAAATGGGGGCCATAAACATTTCCTTTTAACTTTATTATTTGTATCACTGTAGCCATTAGGACTAGTCATGGCCCACAACCCTGTTTTGCTAGGTGCTGGAAAGACATAGTCCCTGCTCCACAGAACTTACAGTAAAAGTAGAAGACAAAACAGATGGGAAGTACAAGGAAACAATGAGACAATATTCGTTAGCATGACAGGTAGTAATCTCAGAACACCTGTGGCCTCAATATTGTCAATTTTTTTGTAGGCATTGGGACAAAGGAGAGTTTTGAGGTGGGATTTGAAAGTGGATTAAGAGAGAGCTTTGCAGATGTTTATAGGGAACTTCTCTGAGGCATGGAGAAAGTATATTCTTTGCAGCAGTAATCAGAAGGGATATTAAGTGGGGCAAGTTAACCCACTGAGGCCTTAATCCTTCAAAAATTTACACATGTTCTTTACTCTCAGAAATGGGACTCCTCCCAGGATTAAAGTTAAGTATATGTGTAAGGACATTTGCCGGATCAGGGCTCAAGTTTGCAATTAGCTAAAAGCAGCTGTCTTATAGTGCAAGATTCTCACACGCCGAGATAGCAAGTGCATCAAAAAGGGTCTAAAGTTAGGTGTCAGATGTCTCCTACCAAACACTGACCCTAATAGAATATGAACCAGCAAATGAAACTTTTGTATTGCATACAGTTTGGCCCTACAATTAGTCTGTGTTTCCCAGACCCATACTAAAATTGGCCATATTCTGCCTTGCCTTACCCATAGTACAAACTCAGTCTGGTCATTGGGGGAACCCACAGGTTAAATGAGGGCAGAATTTGGTTGGTCTCTATGGATTGCCTGTCAGTCTTCTTTTACATGCAGTTAATCTGGACACAAGGCTTGCTGCAGAAAGAATACCATTTGCAGGGTTATACTGGCTGCCTACGTAACCCCCAGGCCATGTGTCTGAAGTAGATGCCCTGCTGTCCAGAGGTCAAATGTAACTAGGCCTGAAACCAGGTAGAAGCAGCATATAGAGCATGAGGAGAGTCTTCCCAGGTAGGAATACTAAAATGACAATCCTTCCAGGGTTTCTGGGCAATGACCCTGGCCAAAGATGGATTAGCCTCTAAGTTCCTTCTTGGCCTGTAAGGCCTTCTTCATCAGGTCCTGTACAGCTCGGCTGTAAGGAATATGGGTGCATGTTGCTGATGGAGAGATTCTAATGGCTAACTCACCCACTCCCACTCTTTTGTCTTTCTTTGATTTTGGTGGTTGCTCCATACAAGGAATCTATGCTTAGATGGTAACAGAACTGGCAGTGTTTGTCCTAATCTCCCCATCCTGCTAACAGGTGTTGATCCAGCAGGGAAAGTCTTAAGTGGGTTTTACTGACTCAGTGCAGGTGCCTTGTTACCCTTCTCAAATACAAAGGAGGTAGGAGTTGCTAAGCCGTTCATGGACCAAGACATGAACTGCTTTTCAGCATAGGAACCTTGGTATAAAATTCTCAAAAGCACCTAACTCATTGACTTTCAATAGGACCTGAGCTCCTTAGGTGCTTTTGAAGTGCTTGAATAATACACAGCAGACCCCACTGTCACCAATGTACTTTTTTTTTTTTTTTTTAAACTATGACGGGGTTTAGGAATTAAACCCACATCCCACATTCAGGCTTGGTCCTGTAACTTCTGTGTATATAAAACACCTGTGTGCTAAAATGAACTGTAGCTGCAGAATCAGCCCTAGCATTGCAGAGTATTGAATCTGGCAAGAAAGTAAAAGCTAACACTAGGATTGAGATTTTTAAATTTTTATTTCAGTAAAATAAACACCATCCAGTTTCAAACAAATTTATATTAAATGTAGCTGTTTTAACATTTTATTTTATTAAAAAAAGTGGTGTAGTTGTATACCAGTTGCTTAAGGGTATTCTGGTTCTGAAGTTCATAGCATAAATAAAATCTTCATCAATATCATAAAAATAACTTAGTATATCTTAGAATAAAACCTTGAGCATCAACGTCCCAAAATACAATAAATTTTTTAAAAAGTTTTGATTAACCTTTTTGCTCTTTCGTGTTAAAGGTGTTTTAAACCAGAAACTACTAGTTGCACTTTTAAAACTTCAACGTGTTTGGTGCATTTGGAAAGTAACTCAACCATGCAGCTTCTTAAATCTTCCTGCCTGGTTTTTAGTTCCTTTAGTGACACACTTGCTTATAACTCTTTCAGCACAGGTTCTTTTTTCATTCCCATAACTTTCTGGCTGCAAAGTCAACTTCCTTCAGTCCCACACACCATGTTGTTCAATCTCAGTCTACCCACTTGACATCAGTTGTTTGTAATCCGTTCGTCAGGTATAGGGATTTACTTCCTGACCAACTGCTAAAGTATTTCAAAATTTCAGTGCAATTTTGTTCAATTAGTTTTCATCCAAATGCCATCATCGCTCAGGGAGATTAATCACTGGGACCCACTGATCCTTGTAGCGATTTTCCTGGCAAAAGCAAATCAGCTGACTCAGTGCTGGATCCTTCCATTGAGACGCATGGGGATTCTGGAAAAAAAATAGAGTTGTTTCAAAACAAAACTGAACGGTCTTAAATCACTAGTGCAAAAAGACGGTGCTACTAACTAACATACAACTAACATCCAAATGCAAAGCTAAGCTGGATCCTTGAACTCAGATTGTAGTTTGATACAAATAGTCTCCTCAAGCCCTTTAGAGGTTTTGTGAAATCCTATGCTCTATACGTGATTTGCAACAGGGATTCAATATTTAAAAGCTGAGTAAGGGCTTCAGAATCTGGCTGTGGTGGAGGTGTGATCTAGTGGTCAGAGCATTTTAAATACATTCCTAGTTTATGTACTGGCATTTTCTTGATGTCTTGAAATTTTGTTTCACTCTAGTGTTAATCTTGCTGAAAACCACACACAAACATTAATAATCTGGCTTCTTATTTGAAAATACAGGATTATATATGATGGGCCATAACTCCCACTCATTTCAGTGAGAGTTCCATGAGAGTGTCAGGATATTGTAGAGAAGTGGTAGAAAATAGCTTTAACATTATACTGCACCTATACTATTGCATCTAAACCTATAACCCAGAACAGCAAAGCAAACAAGACCACTTAAGATTCCTTTCATGTTTCTTCTGCAGTATGGGCATAATGGAAATGCTGAACAAGTGTTTTGAGGATTATTTTTAGTATAGGGAAAAATATTAAAATAGGAGCTGCATGAATATAAACTTCCTCTACTTTTTAAACAGAAAATTATTGATCCAATTCCTGCTCTGTCTCTCTAAAGAGCAGATGAATTTCAATTGAGTTGAATTATTTCCCTATTTTTCTCCAGAGAAATGTACACAGTAACTTTTGACCCTGGGCTAGAGTTAAGAAATTATTACTAAAGTGTTCAGGCTTGCCAAAAACCTTCAATGAAAATTTCTTCCCACTCCAGCAACTAACCTGTGCTATCTAATCTCTACTCTGAGCCAATTTGTAATAAGGAATAACAAATAGAAGAGGCTGCTGTAGCAAGGTGACTCATGGGGATCTCTCTGATGCGGGCAGGATCTTGAACATGTTTGAACATGCCCATATGGGGAAAATCTTGATGATCAAATCAGGAACAGCTCTGATCCAATGTCCTTAGTAAAGGAAATAACAAAGTAGGGAAAAGGGCATGTCATTCCCCATAGCAAGTTAAAGATAGGCCTGATCTAAGTCCCAGATCTGAGCACTCCCAGATCTGGGGGTGGAGGGTGTAAACCCAGATTTGAATATATAATGGGCAGAACCCTAGATCCAAACTCCATAAAGCTGTGGGTGTGTTCAATATCTTACCCAAATGCATAGCTTAGCTCATCTCTAAAGCAAATCCAACTGTAATCAGGTGAGAAACAGGCCTCGGAGACCCAGCTTAAGCAGCAGAAAGGGAGCTCTCTGTCAGTGAGTCTTTTGTGCTCCTGCTACTGGGGAGGGAGGAGGGGATGGTCACTTACTGTGACAAGCACACAGTGCAGGTCTGCAGGCTGCTCAGCTCCCCCACTTGCCCCCAGAAGCAGCAGCTCAGCCAGTCGGCCTGGGTTGCTCACTCGCAGAATGTTAATGTCATTCTCACAGCAGAAAGCCTGGATCAGGGTGAAGTGGATTTGCAAAGCAACATCCCGATCATCCTCCTCATCTGCCGCTAGCAAACAAAGCACCACATTATCCGGATCCCTGAAGGATGAAACAATACAGCCTGATTAGTCACAGCTAACACACAATTACATATTTAACACAGACACACACGGATGAAACAATGTCACAGCTTATACATATGCAGAAGCTACTATGCAGGCTGATGGTGTGTCTGAGCCACGAGCAACCAAATGTACACGTATGTTCACAAGGTGAGACCTGTGTACATACATGTAGTCGATACAGATGCATCCCTATTTATCTGCTTTACATGCGCACAGGTGTACTTCCCCCCGGCCCCGCTCTACATGCACACAGGTGTACTTCCCCCAACGTTGAACACGCACACACAAGTGTACTCCCCCCCCGCCCCACTCTACATGCACACAGGTGTACTTCCCCCAACGTTGAACACGCACACAGGTGTACTTCCCCTGGCCCCGCTCTACATGCACACAGGTGTACTTCCCCCAACGTTGTACACGCACACAGGTGTACTTCCCCCGGCCCCGCTCTACGCGCACAGAGATGTGCTCTCCGCACACCAGGGGTGTGAGGCGGTTAGCCCAGCACAGCGCACAGGCTGTGCCCAGGGGCACCTCGCCCCGGGGAACACGGGATTTACCAGACAACAGCAGAAGGCAGCCGGGGGCCTCTGGCCTCCTCACTTACACGTTGAGCAGCTTGGCAGCCTCGTAGACCCCGACGGTGACGCTCCTCTGATTCAGGGCTTTGCTGAGAACTTCCTCCAGCGCGCTCCCCGGCGTCTCCATCCTGAGAGCAGCAAGAACAAGCCGAGGCTCCTGTCAGCCACCCCCGGGCAGAGTCCTCGCTGCGCCCGCCCCGGCATCCCCGCGTCCCCCCCGGCGGTGCGATCGGCTGACAGGCAGCCCCGCCGCGCTCCCGTCCCGCCGCGAGCAGCCCCCCGCCCCGCTGTACCTGCCCATCGCCTGCTGCTCTCCAGGCAGCTCCTCCAAAGTCATAGTGCAGCCGCGGGTAGCGCCGGAGCGTGCCCCGCCCCGCCCGACCCTCACACGAACTTGCGCCTCCCCAGCTGCAGCCCCTGCCCCCGCCGCGCCGCCTACACCCGCCAGCAGCGCCGCAGCCTCTGAGCGACAAAGGCGGCCCCGGCCGGGGTTATCCTGCCACCATCCAGCCAACCGTCTCCTTCCTCATTTGCATGCGGCCGCCCCATTGGGCCATGCAAATGTGGTTTCGCGGCCCGCTTGCCCCTTTTGCCCGGGCCCCGCCGGTGAAAGGAGGGGGCTGGGAAGCCGGGCGCGGGACAACAGCGGGCGCCTCCCCTGCCGATTGGCGGGGCAGATGGGTTGGGAGGCGGGGTCTGCGGTGGCAGGGCGCTGTCGATCATCCCTGCAGCCTCTGTGGGCTGCTTCAGCTGTTTTTCTGGTCGGTGCACATTTCTCCCCCCTCTGTGTGGGGGAGGGGGCTGCTGGGCAAAGCTGTTGCCGGGGCTTAGTGCTCGCAAAGCACCAGGACAATAGTAGTTGTTAGTAAGCAGGTTAGAAAAGCCAAGTGTAGCTGCTCGCGTGCAGCGCGTTGTCCCTTCCAGCTGCTGTTCATTGAACTCCTGCATTGAATTCAATGGGGGGAAGCATTTCAGTAGTGGGGTGTGTGACCTGCCACCCAGATGTCACAGGGCATGGGCAGGGGAGGGACCCGGTTTCTGTATCCACCTCGGCTGCTGCATGACTTTGGCATGCATATGGCTCCATTTGGAGAGGTGTTAAGTACCCCCAGCCCCCCTTGACTTCCCTGTAGCTGTTGACTTGCAGTGGGAGCTGGGGGTGCCCAGTGCACCTTTAAAAAAAAAAAAATCTGGTTTCTGTGCCTCAGTTTCCCCCATCTGAACACCTCCCAGGGATGTTGTGTGACTTGGTTCATTAATGCTGGTGAAAGTTGTATGAGGACCTCAGATGGAAGGTGCTTAGGAAACACAAAACAGTATTATTGGGCTCGTGGTTATTATGTAGGGTGACCAGACAGCAAGTGTGAAAAATTGGGACGGGGGTGGGGAGTAATAGGAACCTATATAAGAAAAAGACCCAAAAATCAGGACTGTTCCTATAAAATCGGGACATCTGGTCACCCTATTATTATGGCATACCCATTTTTAACATATGTTTGAAGAATGCCATTGTAAGTGTTACTAATAGTATTCATTAACATCAGAAGAGAGGTCACCAGTCACTTGTAATATAAGACAGTGATTGTGAAGCAGCTGTAACTAGAAAGTAGGGGCCAGATTCTCAGCTGATATAAATTGGCATAGCTCCATTTAAGTCCAAGTAACTATGTGAATTTATACAAGCTCAGGATCTGGCCCTTGACTCCTAAAAATCAGGACTCCATAGGCTTAGTAAGCCAAAAGTTGTCTACGCCCACAAATACCCACTGAGGGCTCAATGCTGCAAGGTGCTGAATGCTCTGGCACTAATCCACAAAAGCACTTAATGTTTAAGCATGTGCTTTTCTGGGTCAGGGCCAGAATGCTGATCTGGCAGAGCCAACCCTTTGCTAACCAGCATTATGGTTACAGTCAGGGGGAGCTGGGTTACTGGGAATTTTCCAGTTTATGGGACCTGTCTTCCCCTCCTGGTTGGGTTAGTCTCAGTTTCTCTGAGTGAGTACTGGAAGACATGGCTGCCTCATTGGCCTTGTGTGCTGCTCTGGAGCTCCTGAGGGCCATTTCTCAGTCGTGCACTCTGACATCATTTCCTGCCTGTGACACAGCAGCTCCATTTCTGTCTCCTGTCTTCAGTTTAGGTCACTTTCCTGCACCCCTCATGTCCAGCCTCATCTATTGTTGGACTCCAGGCATATTTTTAGATTCCTTCTTTCTACCCTAGGGCCCCCATTTCTGGCCTCCAACCTTCTCCAGCTACTTCTCTTCTGATTTCTGCCCCTCCCCCTCTCCCTTCCAACAGAACCTTTTTTACTTCCAGGTACCCCATTCCCCTGGCAAGATGTCTCCCCTCTCTTTTCGCCACCCTGTGATAGAAGTGGGAAGAGAACGAGCAAGGAAAGAGACATTGGAGAGGATAAGTGGGAGACTGAGAAGAAGCTTGAGGGAGAGCTGATGCAAGAGAAGAGGAAAGCTGTGTAAGTAATGCTGGTTGGAGGAAGAGGGAAAGCATAGGGAGCAGAGAACAGAGAGAGAAGATAAAGCACCAAGAACTTGGGGTGACAGAAACTCAGAGCAGCAATAAGGAAGTAAGGTTGGACTAAAATTAAAAAGGGAGCAAAGCTTGCAAGAGGTGGGGCTGAGACTATGGAAGCCCTGACTAAAGAGAGCACTGGGATGTAAGGACTGTTTTCTCCTACTTCATCCTTTATGGTAACAGTCCTGGTTTCTCTTCTGGAGGTGGGGCACATGGCTGTCTCTGGAGGGCAGTGTCATAGGTGCTTCTTAATGCCCAGGCAGAGCACTGGCCTCTCCACCCACAACCTACCATGGCAACTGCCCTGGTTTTCCACTTCAAAAATCTGATCTCCCTAGTTAAGGGATGGTAACTGGAGGAAAAACAATAGACTGGAAATAAGTAAGTGGTAAGTGCGTATCAGACCAAATCACTCTAAGTATTCCCATTCATGCACTGAAATGCATTTCTCAACTCTTCCTCACTTCTGTACCACCCAAATCTGTTATCTCACATTTATTACAGTAAGTTAATGACGTAAGATTATGCTGACTCATGCAGTAGAAATGACAGAAAACTGTCTCTAGGCCAGCGATTCTCAACCTATGGGCCTCATGCAGCCCAATTATCGCACAGCTGTGGCCCAGCTGTGTGCTAAAGGCCGCCGGGCCGCACAGCGTGGTCTGGGGCTACCGGCAGGCCCCGCACAGCAGGAGTCTGGGGTCCAGGGCTGCCGCCCGGCTCCACACAGCAGAGGTCCGAGGTCACTGCACAGCCCCAGAGGGTCCAGGTCTGAGGCTGCTGGCCAGCCCTGCGGGGTTGGGGTCTGGGCTGCTGCCTGGCTGCCCTACCACCCAGCCCCGTGCGGTGGGGTCCAGCAACTCGGGGCTGCCGCACTGCCCTGCACGGCGGGGTCCGGGGTCCCTGCTGCCTGACCCCCACCCAGGGCTCCGCTCCTGTCCCCACTCTGTGGAGGGGTCTCTTGGCAGGTGGTGCTGGGCATAGGGGTCACTGGGGAGAGGTTCGGGGAGGGGGGAGGCGCTGTTACTGGCTAAAGCAAGAAGATGCCCAAAGGTAAAGTCAGTGACATCTGTGTTGGCAATCAGCTGGGGTCAGGGCTGGATCTGTTTTAAAAAATCCTGAAATATGAAGTCATATCACCATTAGAAGTGTGAAGTGCCTGAACTTGTACTTTCCTTGAGAGGGGAGCAGTGATAGCTCGTTGACTGAAACCACACTTTAGACTTGGTGCTGCACAATGGGCAACCCCAGAGAAAAGAAATGACTCTCATATCATTTTAAGGCCCACATTCAATCGTCTACTGGGGATAAATGTACATGCAAGCCAGGTCTAGCCCTTGGCCAATTGCCAATACAGCTCTCAGTGACATTACATTCAGGTGCCTCTGATTTAGCATAGGTACAAAGTTTTCTATCATATCCATTGCATGAATCAGCATTATGTCAATAATTCACTGTGATAAAAGTGAGATAGAAACTATGGGTGGCACGGAGGTGAGTTGGTGCTTAAAATGAGGGAGTTGGGCACTGCATTTCGCTGCATAACTGGGAATGTTTTAGGCTGAGTTAATTTGGTATGTGCTTAGTACCAGGATCGAGGATGTCACTCTGGTTTCTACTCAGATAACTGAGAGAAACATTTGGCCCAATGATATCACTTTTCCTTCTGTACCAGAATTTCTTAAGTGCAATAGTGCCAACCCCAAGCATTCAAAAATCACAAGTCAGGCCCCCGCAAAATCATAACACTGGCTTAAAAATAATGAATTTTTTTAAAAAAATGGGCTTCTCTTTAATTTGCCATCCTGTTTCTAGGCCTTTAGGGTACACTCAAGTCACATTTTTCAAGTTGTTCTTCACAACCAGGGGGGCTAGAGACTTATTTTGCTTTTTTTAATGAAAGTTGAGATACTCGGCTCATAATCTGACTCCAACAGCTGGAGCTTTAAGAACAAAGCACAAAATATTGCAGGACTTCCAATACAATACAGAGCTGGCAACTCTGAAGCGAAAAATGCAGCCACAACTTAATAGGTTCGTGTCTGTTTTTCTCCAAGAAGCTGGTAAAGAAATATCCCCTCTGCTTTTTTTTATTTACTTTAAGTATTTTATCATTTTAATTGTGCAGCAATTCAAATTACTTATACTAATAAAGTGCCAAGAGTGAGTAGAAGAAGGTGGAAGGGACGTGTGTGCAGCAGATACTGTATATCCTGATTACACAATGCAGCCTATCCCGCAGCCTTGATGGCTTTCTGAACATCTGGCCTTATTAGGCATTTAAGTGCTGGGGTTAATGTCCTCTCCATACATTGTCCTCAAAAGAATATAGGAGCTTTTGTCAGTGACTTTGTGGAACATTTGGGTTTGTTTTTAGGAGCCTACAGGTTTCTCATGTCTATAACTTTTATTATAACATGTATCAGAGGGGTAGCCGTGTTAGTCTGTAGCCACAAAAACAACGAGTCCGGTGGCACCTTAAACACTAACAGATTTATTTGAGCATAAGCTTTTGTGGGTAAATACCCCATCTGAAGAAGTGGGGTTTTTTTACCCACGAAAGCTTATACCCAAATAAATCTGTTAGTCTTTAAGGTGCCACCGGACGCCTCGTTGTTATTATAACATGGTTTTTAATTATACACGTGTTAATTGTGTCATCTTCTGCCATCGCTAAATTCTGCCCTGCACATTCTGTAAGTCATGCACGTGCCTGATGTGATCTTTTCACCAAAGATTTTAACTGGAGGAAGCTTCCTGTATTAAACTGTGTGGTAAATCAGATGGTTAGACAGAGAGTCTTGGGGCTGGTGGTCACCCTTAGATGTTTCTCCTAGAAAACATGCTTTCTGTCTTAGACCGTTATTGGATTCAGAATACTTTACTCTCTGATGCACATAAATTTGGATCTGTTGGGCTCTGAAGGGCACAGGGTCCCTAAATATGGCACAAAGTCTTAAAATAACAACACTATCTCTACAAGGGACACTATGGCTACACTTTATATCTGCCCCTTGCTGATAAGGTACCACTGATAACTGTGAAGTGCTGAGAGCCACCTCGAAGGCAAAGTGCACCCTCAGCTCCCATTGGCTTCAGTGTAGGGCAGTGGTTCCCAAACTTTAACAACCTGTGAACCGCTTTCACTAAAATGTCAAGTCTCGTGAACCCCCTCTTAAAAATGAATATTTCCAGGGATTTTCTCCTTTACCTGAGTATAAATTATAAAAGCAGTGATCTTGGAAATATAAAATTTGTTTTTGTGACATGTTTATTACATACTATGTATTATTATTTATCATTACAGTATTTTTATTGCATTATGAAAATGGCAACACTCTTCCAAGATCTCACTTTTGTAGCTTGTATCACTTTGAATAAGCCTGTTATAAGACAAGGCTCCTATGTTTCATCAAGGAGTATCAGATGTGAAACAGCATGAAGGTATTTAAGAAGCCAACTCAAAGAGTTCCTCCTACACAAGCATTCAGGTCTTGAGCAGTCCAGGCAAACAACGCACGTTACAACAAAGCTTAAACTTGTTCTTCATAATAATTTTAAAAATAATACTAGTTGCCTATTTAATTTTAAAAACAGCAAAAAATATCCACCTCCCTTTCCATTTCTTATAAGGAGTCTTGAAGGTTAAGTCTCCTCAGTGTCCCATGCTGCCCAGTGTCCCTAGGGACAGCTTTGTCCGCCATTAGGGAATTTTTCCCCGAGAACCCCCTGTAACATTTTGTGAACCCCTGGGGGTTCACGAACCCCAGTTTGGGAAACACTGGTGTAGGGTGACCATATTTCCCTATGCTGAATATGGGACACCTTGTAAAATTGCTCATATTCAACAGCAATCAATCAGAATTATGCAGTAGCCCCCACCATGCTATAAAAACTCCAGAGCTCAGCAAGGAAAGGGGGTCCTCAGGGGTCTGGGGGGGGGGCCTTGGGCATAGGCGTAGTAGACTTCTATTTTGGGGGGCAGGGGCCAGCAGGGCTCAAGCCAGTGCCAGCGGGGCTGGGGAGGGAGTGCCACCTTCACCCCCTGACTCACCTCAAGAGGCCACCCAGCCTGTCTTGGTTGTGACGGGAGGGAGGCACAACCAAAAATTGTAACTCAAAGGTGTGGGGGAAGTCAGCTCAAAAAGTTTGAAAACAGCTCAGGGTGCAGCGAAGGGGGTATCTGGGGGCTGTGTGCGCGGAGGGGGTAGCTCAGGGTGCAGGGAGGGGGGTAGCTAGGGGCTGTGTATGGGCAGGGGGTAGCTCAGGGTGAAGTGAGGGGGTAGCTAGGGGCTGTGTGCGGACAGGGGGTAGCTCAGGGTGCTGGGAGCCATTACAGCGGCAAGCCTGGGAGGGAGGAGGAATGCCACGTGCTTGGGGAAGAGGCGGGGCCAGGGTGGGGATTTGGGGAGGGAGCCAATGGGGGGAGGAGGGGGCGGAGCCGGGGCGGGGGTGGGGCGAGAGCCCTTCCGGGAGGGCAAAATTGCTTGTTTGTCCAGTGTCCCGACCGCACATCGGTCGGGACGTGGGACAAACAAGCAAATATCGGGACAGTCCCGATAAGATCAGGGCGTCTGGTCACCCTAGCCCCACCCCTACGGCACTTACCAGCTGCATGAGAAAAGGGGGCTGGGAGCTGAGGAGCAGCCAGCAGGAGAGGAGGGAACACCCTGGCTGCCTGCTCCATGGCACCAGCCAGAGGAGCAGTTGCCCCGCACTGCCCAGCTCCAGTTTCCCACCTCTGAACTGGCCAGAGGGCAGAGAGAGAAGGAGGTGTGGGGGGTGTGGAGCTGCCGTTTGGGGTGGCAACATTCCCGGTGCCTCCCAACTCTGCTCAGGGGGCTTCTGCCCCATGGAGAGCACCGGGGATCCAAGATTCAGCCCCGCGGCTCCTGCCTTCAGCCTCACGGCAGGCGCTAGGAATCAGGGCTTCGGTCCCCCCCCCCCCCCCCCCCCGCCCCTGCCTTCCGCCCCCCCGCGCCCCCAGGGGGCCCGGGTTTTAAACCCCCCCCCCCCCCCCCCCCCCGTGGCATCGGCTTCAGCCCCGCGGTGGGCGCCGGGGATCAGGGTTGCAGCCCCATGGGCGGCGCTGGGGCTCAGACCTTGGGTTTCAGCATCGTCTGCACTTGCAGACCTCAATTGAAAACCCCTGCTTAAGGTTTCACATGGCGAGGGGTGACACACACCCTTACCCCCTCACACACGGGGCTACCTGATGTGTCATCTTCCCCCCGCTCCACCTGGCCTGAGGCCACCACGTGCTCTCACTGACAAGCCACCACCTGGCCGCACTCGCTCACCAGCCACAAACAAGACACGGCTGGGGCTGCGCTGACTGACCACTGACTGACCAGCAGGGGGAGCAGAAAATATGTGACAATTTGCCCGTTTTTTAAAAAAAGGCAAGACACCTGCAATAGGGCTTAAATACGGTACTGTCCCGTTAAAAGTGGGACGGATGGTCACCCTACTTCAGTGGGATTTGAGGCTGCTCAGCACATTCCAGAAGCTTTTAGGGTTAGGCCCTCCTCCTAGCACCATGGCACTTTTTAAATGTATGGTTTAAATAAGCCCAAATAAATAGAAATTCTCACAGGTGGATCCACACTGTCAGACCTGACCTGAATGACCCCGCACAAAAAGCTGCATGGAACCAAACTGATCTATGTTAGAACTGATGGGAGGTGAGCATTTCATTCTAGGGAATCTAGTTACTTCAAACTTGAGGCTTGGCCCTTCAGGCCATGCTTCTCTCCAAAAGCCAGGTAGTTATTTGCAATCACTGCAATATTAACAAAATAACTTTTCTAAAAGGTACTGTGAGAAGCCTTCCATTTTGTTCAGTGTCTTATCTCTTTAAGCCCTGGATGGCATCTTTAGTTGCCACATACACATTTTCTGGCACTGCCCCCAAATCCTGCCATTTTGATCAGACTTTACAAAACCTTTGACAGACCAGAGAGATTAATAAAAAATCACAGCCCAGTCCTCAGCTGGTGTAAATCAGTGCAGCTCCACTGACCTTACACTGCTACATTCCCGGAGATACACCCCAAACCTACAAAAGATATTAACTGAAGCAGCAAAGACTGTGACTCATAGGAAAATTACAACATAGCTAAACGAAATATGAAAAGAGGAAAGGGAATAGATCTCTTCTTAAATCAGACAGTCTGTAACTTCTTTGAAGAGCTAACACACAGGAAACAAGTGGCAGTGCCTCAGGGCTAAAGTTCCACTGTACTATCTCTCAAAAAATATCAATCACTGTATAAATTCAACCTGAACACAATGCTGCACAAACCAGCCATGTATCTGTGTATAACAATCTCAGACCTACCCTATCTGTGTATAACCGTGCTGCACTGAATAACTCTGAATATACAATAGTTAAACTCAATAGCTATACACATGCCTATCTATAACAATACCACACCAAAACCTACTGTCCCTTTCTGTTCTGCAATATTACGCCAAATATTTACATGTATACTTTACCTTTGGCCTTACCAAGAACTACTCTTATAAAATGCAAATGAACAGCTAAACAAAAGGCTGCATACAATCTCAGACTTCCCCATTCAAAAGTGGCTTAAAACCAATGTTGTCTCTTCCCCCTCTTGTTCTGCACAGAATATTGCTCAGCTTGGACAGAGATCTGGGGCTCAAGTTTGCATTTCACTTTCTACCTTAGCTAACCTGTTGGGGTTTTGTTTTTTTCCCCTGGCTTTGAGGAAGGTGCAGGATTACCTTTGAATTATACTTGTATTTTTAACAGGTTGCCACCACCTTTGCCACTTATCTCCCTACAGGAGGGACTGGGATTCATTTTGCTGGTGATTACTGAGATGTAGAAGAAGCATGTGATTGTTTTCCATTGAAATTCTTGCTCTGATGGAAAGGAGATGGTGGTCTGGGCAATTAGGGGTGAGGAGATTGCCCATCACCCTCTATGCTAGAGCAACTCTTTTATCTATTTTAACTAGTCCTGGTGTGGAAGCTTAGTTTATACACAGCCTTTTTTATCTGATACTTGCTTATCATAGAGGTGTAGGACTGGTAAGGACCTCGATAGGTTTTTTTCACTGCACTGAGGCGGGACTAAGTATTATCTAGATCATACCTGACAGTTGTTTGTCTAACCTTTTCTTAAAAACTTCCAATGACGGAGATTCCACAACCACCCTAGGAAATTTGTTCCAGTGATTAACTATCCTTAAAGTTAGGAAGTTTTTCCTAATGTTTAACCTAAATCTCCCTTGCTGCAGTTTAAGCCCATTACTTCTTGTCCTGTCATCAGTTGTTGAGGAGAACAATTTATCCCCCGTCTTTATTAATAACCTTTCACATACTTGAAGACTGTTATCATGTCCCCCCTCTGTCTTCTCTTCTCCAGACTAAACAAACTCACTTTTTTCAATCTTTCTTTGTAGGTTATGTTTTTTAGATCTTTAATCTGTTTTGCTGCTTTCCTCTGGACTTTTTCCAATTTGTCCACATCTTTCCTGAAGTGTGTTGCCCGGAACTGGACACAATACTTCCATTGAGGCCTTATCAGTGCTGAGTAGGGCAGTAGAATTACTTCTCGTGTCTTGCTTACAACAGATGTGCTAATACATCCTAGAATGATGTTTGGGTTTTTTTGCAACAGTATTACATTGTTGACTCGTATTTAGTTTGTGACCCCATATAGCCCCCAGATACTTTTCTGCAGTTCTCCTTTCTTGGCAGTCATTTCCCATTTTGTATTTGTGGACTTGATTTTTTCTTCCTAAGTGGAGTACTTTGCATTTATCCATATTGAATTTCATCCTATTTATTTCAAACCATTTCTCCATTTTGTAAAGATCATTTTGTCCTCTGAAGTTCTTGCAACCCCTCCCAGCTTGGTATCATCTGAAAACTTTATATGTGTACACTCTATTCCATTATCCAAATGATTTATGAAGATATTGAATAGAACCAGACCCAGGACAGATCCCTGCAGGACCCCACTTGTTATGCCCTTCCAGCTTGACTGTGAACCATTTATAACTATCCTTCAGTTTTCTAACGAGTTGTGCACCCACCTTATAGTAGGTTTGTCTAGGCTTTATTTTCCTAATTTGCTCATGAGAAGGTCATGTGAGACAGTATCAAAACCCTTACCAAAGTCGAGATATATCACATCTACTGCTTCTTCCCCTATCCACGAGTCTTGTTACGCTGTCAAAGAAGGATATTAGGTTGGTTTGACATGATTTGTTCTTGACAAATCATGTTGACTGTTACTTATTACCTTCTAGTTGCTTACCTTCTATGAACACTGTATAACTTAGGGTACATCTATACTACCCGCCGGATCGGCGGGTAGTGTTCGATGTATCAGGGATCGATTTATCGCGTCTCGTCTAGACGCGATAAATCGATCCCCGAATCGACACCTGTACTCCACCTCGGCAGGAGGAGTAAGCAGAGTCAACAGGGGAGCCGCGGCGGTCAACTCGCCGCCGTGAGGACACCCAGGTAAGTCGAACTAAGATACTTCGACTTCAGCTACACGAATAGCATAGCTAAAGTTGCGTATCTTAGTTCGAACCCCCCCACTAGTGTAGCCCAGGCCTTAGACTCCTGGAGAAGATAATCCACCACCTTTAGCTAACACAAACTACTTCTATCAGGCTATTCTCTGGCTAGCTTCTAGGCCAGGGGTTGGCAACGTTTGGCACGCGGCTCACCAAGGTAAGCACCCTGGCGGGCCAGGCCAGTTTATTTACCTGCTGACGCGGCAGGTTCAGCCGATCGTGGCCCCCACTGGCCGCGG